>NC_087157.1:17828876-17871376 GCF_035594125.1 Scylla paramamosain | reverse complement strand
TACAGACAAGCCTTCAAGTACCTTGGTATTTCGTAGTAGTGGTTTAAATAATGTTTTGACTTTGTTTAGATAATTATCAGAGAGAGAGAGAGAGAGAGAGAGAGAGAGAGAGAGAGAGAGAGAGAGAGAGAGAGAGAGAGAGAGAGAGAGAGAGAGAGAGAGAGAGAGAGAGAGAGAGAGAGAGAGAGAGAGAGAGAGAGAGAGAGAGAGAGAGAGAGAGAGAGAGAGAGAGAGAGAGAGAGAGAGAGAGAGAGAGAGAGAGAGAGAGAGAGAGAGAGAGAGAGAGAGAGAGAGAGAGGGGGAACAGGTAGGCAGGAAGGCAGACCGTCAAACAGACATGCAGGGAGGCAAGCAGGCAAGCAAGCAAGCAAGCAAGCAAGCAAGCAAGCAGGGAGGCAGACAGACTAACGGGCGGGGAAAGAGGTGGATGGACATACAAAAAAGAAAGAAAGAAAGCAGGCAGACAGACAGGGTGACAGGGAAATAGTCAGGCTAACTTGAAGAGGATAGGCAGGCAAAGAATCAAGCAGACAGGAAGGCAGGCAAAAATAGAAGGCAAGGAAGCAGACAGACAGACAGACAAATAGACAGAGGGACAGATGGATGTGCCGGCAGGCACAGGACATGGACAAAGTAGTTTTAAATAGCGGCAGAAACTGGAATATTTCATTCCAATGAATATTTTTTCACAATTTTTTTGTAAAATACTTTAATAAATAGTTTATCGTGTCCTGCAGTGAGTACTTAACCAAAAGTCTAACTGAATTAGTCAGTGGGATATTAATACAGCATAATGTTTGCACAATATAAACGTATGCCTCTTCCGTTACTCGTATATTCTTTCGTGATAACAATTACTGTAAGCGAAGAAAATGCAAACATAGTGACCTTACTATATTTTTCTCTCATGGCCTCGTAATTACGGTATGCCATTTTTCGTGCACAATACGTAGTTGTCATTGATTTCCTAAAACTACTAAATATACCAGAAGACAGACCTACTGACCCATACTCGTAAATATTGTTCCACTCGTAATGTTACACCACACACACACACACACACACACACACACACACACACACACACACACACACAATATTAATACAAATAGATGCGCTGCAACAAAGCAACAGAGATTGGGATGCTCATTCTTACAGAGCATTATAGTGAACATGTGAGGCAGAGATAAACAGACAGACGCAGACAGACAGATTGATTTAAAACACTTAGTAACATGTACTTGTTATAAGCAATTCTAAGTGACCATTACTTTCCCGTTCATTCCCATTCATTGAAGCATTTCAGTGTTGAGACGCAAAGGTAGTGTAAGTGTTGAGGCAGCGGTGGTAGTGGCCCCTTCACCTCGCAGCGAGGCAGGAAGGGGAGGCGAGGGACACCAGCAGTGACTGGCCTGAAGGCGCCTTGCGTCCCGCCTCCTCTGTGCGACCCTCTCCCTTCATTGCCTTCATGCATCAATCGCAGCATGACTTGTGCTCCTCCTCTTCAGTCTCACTTAACTACCACCTTCATATTCTAGACACCGCTGAATGTTGGCAAGCTTTACATTTATTATTTTTGCTTCTTTTTATTTTCTTATTTGATCTTGTTATATATGTAATGGTGTTTGTTCGTTTTATTTTGTTGCAGCTGTTGTGCATATTTAACATTCTCAGCGTTTGAAGTGTGTTCTGTTTTCAGTGTTGTTTTCCATGTATCCATGTGTTCTTGCTTGGAGGAATTTGACACGTTTTATTTATGACATTTCGTGTTTTTGTTCAGTATTTATTCTTTCCTCTTTTGTTCATGTGTATGTTGTTAACTCATGCAGTAAATGATTTCTGGTGGTTCTGTTTATGATGCTTCATTTTTAGCTCTTTTTAGAATAGTGAAGCTGCATCACTTTTTTATGTGGATGTTTTGATATTTTCAGGAAAGGATGGCAGGTGGTGCCGCGTGTGAACACTCCCAACACATGCAGGAGGAAAGTGAGTACCTGCTTCATTACATCATGTGCCCTCTATTTTGGATTTTTTTTTTTCATTTTAACGGAAACCTGTTGCCTGCCTTTCTCCTGTCAGCTTCCCACGAATCTGTGAAGGAAAGAAAGGATGTGCTTCCATGGTATCGTGTCAGTAGTGTTATCCATTGAAGGATTAGTTTAAACCTTTTTCCAATGCGTTGTTTTTGTCTCCCATTTTTCTGCCTTCCTAGGGTATATATATGAAAGAAGACAGAATGTAAATTTAGTCTATAATGTTCATTTCAACATCTTACAGGGAAAAAAGTCCTTTGAGGATTGACCGAGAATCTTTTTCAAAACTAAAATTTTTGTATTCCAGTCTTCGTGTGCTTATTTTAATGTATGCATAGAGAAAAGAAGGATACGAAATCATATGTTTTCTATAATGGTGTCATCTTTTTGGTATAAATATTTACATAGAGATTTAATTGAAACCTAACAATTAGCTGTCATTTTTGCGTTCGTTTTATATATATATATATATATATATATATATATATATATATATATATATATATATATATATATATATATATATATATATATATATATATATATATATATATATATATATATATATATATATATATATATATATATATATATATATATATATATATATATATATATATATATATATATATATATATATATATATATATATATATATATATATATATACATATATATATATATATATATATATATATATATATATATATATATATATATATACATATATATATATATATATATATATATATATATATATATATATATATATATATATATATATATATATATATATATATATATATATATATATATATATATATATATATATATATATATATATATATATATATATATATATATATATATATATATATATATATATATATATATATATATATATATATATATATATATATATATATATATATATATATATATATATATACATACATATATATATATATATATATATATATATATATATATATATATATATATATATATATATATATATATATATATATATATATATATATATATATATATATATATATATATTGTATGTACGAATATGAGTGAAGAAAGGAAAGATGCAATTACAAAAAACTTTCCACAATAATGGGAATATTCACTTAAGGTCTTTTTTAGGTAACAAATATCAGATCTTCTAGTTTATATGCCTATTTATCCTTTAGTGTGTTTTACCGTTATGTAGATTAATAATATTTTGCCCGTTATGATAAAGTGTCCTTGGAAACTATTACTGTAACACATTTCATTTAGTGTGAATTTGGTTTCCACGTAAAAAACAGAAAACAAAAAAAACTCTCCTTCTATGGAGAAAAGATATTTATATTTTCTTTGTTCAATTGGTATTGATATTATTTTTAACTCTGATTTCCCGGGAAGCGTTACCACCATGATATTTGTGACCTAACCTAAGGTAACTTTTTAGCGTCATAACCTTTGTTGCAGCTTTATTCAAGTAAAATCAAAGAGAGGAAAGCTTGTATAGTTCTGTGAAGTGTTCTTATTTGTCTCTGTGTGTGTTGATTGTCGCCTTGAAAAGTCAAGGTGACGTGGGCCTTGATGACTAGAGCCGGCCCACACTATTTGTCTCCCTTTTTTTAGAGGCTCGTCGTTGTAGATTTCTGAAAATATTAGTTTTCCTCACGTTTTTATTTTCCTTGTCAGCGAATGAAAGATAATTTATGATTTTCTTAATCATTTAGTAACGTATTTAATATCTTTGGAGGGATCATTCCCGTAGCGGAGCGAGGGGGCTCTATTTTTGTTAGCGCACATCTGTACACCCCACCGCTCCCGCCTGGCCCTGGAGGGCACAACGATGATTTGGCCAGGAGCACCTTTTGATGTCCATCGTATATAAAAGTTTCGATTTCATTTTCGGAAACACTTCTTGGTAACTTTTGAAGGCGTATCTTTGTTATTTTATTTAATTTCTTCGTCAGACTCACCTTTTTTTGCTGTATTTTGCATATTTCGATTTATCGGCATGTGGGCGAAGGTTTCTGCCTCGCAACTCGCACAACTATCGCCTCATCACTACAGATCGAGCTTGATCGCACAAAATGTGCCAATTATTTGCCATAACTCACTTCATATATGGGAAGGGGTTGTGGGAAGAAGGTGTTGTGAGGAGTAAACATAGGAGAAATTAGTTAAATCTAGAAAGGTAGCTAGCTCAGGGAAGGTGAGAAATAGCTTAAGTATTTACCACACAAAATGTAGCAGTATTTTGAATAAAATAGACTTGCTTAGAAGAATAGTGTGTGTAGAGAAATTTGATATCATTGCTTTAACTGAAACTTGGTTAGATATGTGAGGAAAAGTATTTAATCCAGAGGTCAAGATAGATGGTTATACATTGTTCTATAAAGATAGGGAAAACAGGAGAGGAGGAGGCGTCGCGTTATACGTTAGGGACACATTACAGTGTTGTATTAACAGTAGATTTAAAACAGATAGGAAAGCAGTAGTAGTACAGCAATGTACAGTAGTGGGAGTAGTGTACAGATCACCTACCAGTACAAAGGAAATTAACACCTCACTGTGGCAGGAAATAAATAGAGCAGGCAGGTACAGTCAGGTATGTGTGGTAGGAGATTTTAATTTTAGGAATATCGACTGGAGTCTGATGGTGGGTAACAAGGAAGCACAGGAATTTCTTCAAGTAATTCAGGTAGTCTGTCCCGCTACAAGTCGTAGAACTCACAAGGGGGAATAATATTCTAGATTTAATTCTTACTAACAGGGAGGAAGCAGTCACGCAGATAGAGGTTGGAGGACAGCTAGGTAACAGTGACCATAGGGAAATTAGGTACAATTTAAAATAGGAAGAAACTTTTAGAAGCAAAAACACCAGTAAAATACTTGACTTTAGGAGAGCAGAATTTGAGGAATTAAAAAGGTACCTCCAAGGAGTTGACTGGCAACGGATGCAGGGTGAGGTCAGGTCCGGGACTGAGTTGAAAGAGATAAGGCAAGATGTGAGAGGTGAGGTGAGGTGTGAGGGTGTAGGACAAGAGGAGGTAAGATATGTTCGGAAGGGGCGGAGGAGAGAGGGAGGGGGAGATGGGTGTGAGTATGGTGGAATGTGAGGTCATGCTGAAATGAGAGAGGCGAGGTCGAGGCGAGTAGATGAGGGAGTAGAGAGGATGGTAGGGGCCGAGATGAGGGAATTAGGTGAAGTAAATGTAGATGAATTGTATAAATATTTCGTAGATAAAGTTCATACAGGTCAGTTGGCATATATCCCGCATAGGGCAATAAGATCACAGAAAAATTATCCTAAATGGATGACTGCTAGATTAAAACATTATATAGGGTGGAAGAGAAGTATATATAAGACATTAAGGGCAGGTGAAGAAGTTTTAAGGTCACAATATAATGAATTAGTTAGAACAGTCAGGAACTTAACGAGGAAAGCTAAGGGCAATTATGAATTAAGTGTAGCCAGTCATGTGAAGACTGACCCCAAGGGATTTTATCAGGAATAGAGGACGAAGAATAAGGATACTATAGGTCCATTAAAGGCAGCAGATGGGGAACTGGTTAGTTCTGGGGAGGAGATTAGTAAAATTCTGAATGAGTATTTTTCATCTGTCTTCACCCAGGAAAACATGCAGGATATGCCAGATAGTGAACAGATGTTTAGAGCAGATGAGAATCAGAAGCTGACAGATATTTCCCTAACTAGAGAGATAGTGGAAGAAGAGATAGATATGCTAAAAAAAAGTTCAAGACACCAGGACCAGATGAAATATATCCCAGAGTACTTAAGGAATGCAAAGAGGTTATTAGTGAGCAGTTAGTTTCTGTCTTTAGGAAATCACTTGAGTCAAGTGAGGTACCAGTAATGTGGAGGCAGGCTAATGTAGTACTCATCTTTAAGAAAGGAGATAAAACTTTAGCATCTAACTATAGATCTGTCAGCTTAAATTCAGTTATAGGTAAAATATTAGAGTCAATAATAGCAAGGAACATTAGGTAACATTTAGACAAACATAACTTGATAAATCAATCGCAGCATGGCTTCACGAAGGGGAAGTATTGCATGACAAACTTGTTAAGTTTTTAGAGTAAGGTGTACGAGGCAGTAGATAATGGTAATATGTATAATATCTTCTATCTGGACCTTACTAAAGCACTTGACAAGGTACCCTATGAAAGGCTCCTGAGAAAGGTTAGGGCACACGGGATAGATGGGAAGGTGTTAGGCTGGATAGGGTTGTGGCTTAGCGACAGGCGAGAAAGAGTTGTAATAAACGGCTCGAAATCCGAGTGAGGTCATGTAATCAGTGGGGTGCCACAGGGATCAGTATTAGGGCCATTGTTATTTCTGATATATATCAATGACTTGGAAAGTGGAATTAGTAGTGATGTTAGTAAATATGCGTATGACACAAAGATAGATTAATTAGATCAGAAACGGGTGCCTTCCCCTTGCAGGCAGATTTAGATAGGATGAATGAATGGACGGACATATGGCAAAAACAATTTAATATCAATAAATGCAAAGTACTTAGCGTAGGTAGAGGAAACCCACACAGTAGGTACACATTAAACGAACAATCTCTGGTAGTTACAGGGTACGCGAAAGATTTAGGAGTTATAGTTACCTCTGAACTCCGTCTAGGAAAACAATGCATAGAGGCCAGAAACAGGATAGATAGGGTACTAGGATTCATTTTTAGGAGTGTTAAAAGTTGAAGGCCGGAAGTAATATTAATGATATTCTTGACGTTGGTCAGACCTCATCTAGATTACGTTGTGCAATTCTGGTCCAGAAGACCAGGGAAGATATAGGTCTATTAGAATCAGTACAAAGGAGAATGACAGAAAGGATACAGGGGATGAGGAGTATTCTTTACGAGGCGTGATTGAAGTTATTAAATTTACATTCTTTAGAGAGACGTAGGTTAAGAGGGGACGTGATAGAAGTCTTTAAGTGGTATAAGGGTTATAACAAGAGGGATGTAAGCGAAATTCTTTGGATCAGCATCCAGGGTAAAACAAGAAATAGCAGGTTCAAGCTTGGAAAATTTAAGTTTAGGAAGGAGATAGTAAAAATTGGTTCTTGAATAGAGTGGTAGATGAGTGGAACGGACTCATTAATCATGTTGTTAGTGCTAGGACATTAGAGAGTTTTAAGAGAAGATTAGACAGGTTTATGGATGGGGAAAATAGATGGAAATAGGTAGGTATATTTCATAAAGGGACTGCCACGTGTAAGCCTGGTCGCTTCTTGCAGCTTCCTTTATTTCTTATGTTCTTATGTTCTTATGATAGCCAGTCTTGGTTGACACCATCAGACTCAGACACTTTTTTTTTCTTTTTGTCTTTAGGGTCTAACACAGTCCTCTGATTTTGTGTTTGTCTTGTCGGATGCAGCAGCGGCGGGAGCTTTTTCCTTCCTCGCGGCCAGACGACGCGGACTGGCTTTTTCCTGCTCCTCCTGACACACTCACAGTTTACCGGTGAGTGAAGGGGACGGAGCTGTTTTTGTAGCGCAGTGTACGTCCTTCCATTTTTAGGTTTACATTTAAGTGAAGCCTGTCATGCTTGCCTATGTTTTTCCATGTGCATGTAAGGTAAGGCTGCTTAGCAAAGTGTCTGTCTCACTGCAGACACTTGCTTTATGATGTACTGTAATAAACAAGTAATTTCTCAATGTAAAGGAAACAGTGAGTCACAAAAGTGCCTCTCAATACGATGTGGTAATGAAAAGCAGAATATGAAATAAATAGATAGTAAATAAGTGAATAAATAAATAAATAAATAAATAAATAAATAAAAAATGGACAAATTAATGCATACCTTGTAGAAGTTTTCATACCTGCTGAGCTTACCATAGCAAATACACTGATATGCTACAAAAAATGCACACAAGTATATGAAGATGGAAAAAAAATGTGGGAAGTCTGTCTTGTGTTGTTATTTCTATGGTTACTGCTCTTCAGAATTTGCCATCAGCATGCGTCTCTCCTTCCCCACGCTGAAGGAGTCAAGCAATATCTTCATTCTTTCATCCCTTTCATTGGTAAAACTCTGGAATTCTCTGCCTGTTTTCTGTTTTTTTCCCCTTCCTGTGACCTAGTTGGTTTTAAGAGTATTGAGGCACTTTCCAGAAAACATATTTAGTTTTTTTATTGACTTTTTTTTTTTTTTGTCTCTATGTATGGAAACGGCAACTGGAAAGATATTTTTTTTTTGTTCCTCTTGTTTTGCCATTCGCCAAGAAGATATGAGAGCGTGAGTATAAATAAATGGCTATATGGAAATGTAAGAATACCATTTTATACTGACTCTAAATTAAACATGTATTGCATTGTTTACCTCCAGTTTACTCAAGTTGAACCGTCCAATATCTTTTACATCTAAATGATTTTTGTGTTCAGCTATTTGAATTTTTATTTCCAAATGCTGCTGCCATGTTTTTAAGAAGCACAGAGGGTTGGAGAAAGACAAATCTTTCCTGAGTCTTAATAGGTGAATGTTAATAACAGAAGTAGTAGCAATAGTAGTAGTAGTAGTAGTAGTAGTAGTAGTTGTTGTTGTTGTTGTTGTTTTTGTTTTTGTTGTTGTCGTTGTTGTTGTAGTAAAGAGCAAGATTATTATCTGGAGTGACACCAATTCAGTTTTTGTATAATTTGTATTTTCTTACTATTATTCCACACCTTGTCAATCCATGCAAGGAAAAAAAAAGAAAAGCAATAAAAGAAAACGTATATTAAAAAAGTGAGAGGCAAGACCAGCAAGTGAAACACGCCCTGCCTTCTCCATAGACTTGACGTGTTTACTGCCGCGCTTCCTGCCTGATAATTATACAGTCTTACGCTGGAAGCGCTTAATGTGGTGCATTTGTATGAAAGAATTTACTTTTTGCCCTTGAATCTCTCTCTCTCTCTCTCTCTCTCTCTCTCTCTCTCTCTCTCTCTCTCTCTCTCTCTCTCTCTCTCTCTCTCTCTCTCTCTCTCTCTCTCTCTCTCTCTCTCTCTCTCTCTCTCTCTCTCTCTCTCTCTATCTCTCTCTCTCCCTCTCTCTCTCTCTCTCTCTCTCTCTCTCTCTCTCTCTCTCTCTCTCTCTCTCTCTCTCTCTCTCTCTCTCTCTCTCTCTCTCTCTCTCTCTCTCTCTCTCTCTCTCTCTCTCTCTCTCTCTCTCTCTCTCTCTCTCTCTCTCTCTCTCTGTGACGCGCAACAGTGTGGGTGTCGTGAGCAGAGCAAACGGCCAAATGTGCGGCGACTAGCCAGTGTTTGCGTGCGCTGCGTGGGGCGTGCAGTTTGGATGTCAAAGAGGAATGCAAATGGTCGGAATAAGGCGGAGGAGGAGTAGGAGCAGTAGGAGGAGGAGGAGGAGGCGTAGCGTAGCGTGGTCTGGATGGCGTGCAGGATTATGTGACGCTCAGAGGCAGCTTCCCTACACTGTAAGCTTCTATTAGAGTGAGCCACGTGACGGGGTGCGCTCTCAGGGTGATTGCTTGTATTCTATGTAGCCTGGCGGGGCTGTGGCACTCCCTGCAGGTTATTGGCTCAGGAGGGTGAGGTAATGTCGGATGTTAGTGTGGTACTCTGCTGTGGGTGAAGGGTTGTGTTTGTAATGATACAGCGCCTAAAGTTTGTTAAAGTGATGCAGGTTGGAGAGCATAAATACAGTGACATGATGATAAAAATATTAACTATGAATATTACTACTACTACTACTACTACTACTTTTATTACTACTAAAACATTGAAACGAATACTACTACTACTACTACTACTACTACTACTACTACTACTACTACTACTACTGCTACTACTACTAGTAGTACTACTACTACTGCTGCTGCTTCTACTACTACTACTACTACTACTACTACTACTATTATTTCTACTACTACTAAAACATTGTAACGAATACTACTACTACTACTGCTATTACTACTACTACTACTACTACTACTATTACTACTACTGCTGCTGCTGCTTCTACTACTACCACCACCACTACTACTACTGCTTCTACTACTACCACCACCATTACAACTACGACTACTACTACTACTACTACTACTACTACTACTACTACTACTACTACTACTACTACTACTTTCACTAAAACACTCCAACTACTACTACTACTACTACTTCCACTAAAACACTACAACCACCATTACTACTACTGTTACTACTACTACTACTAATACTACTACTAATAATAAAAATAATAATAATAATAATAATAATAATAACAATAATAACAACAGTGACAATAATACACAAAAACAACAGCAACAACAACAATA
Source organism: Scylla paramamosain (assembly GCF_035594125.1). Lineage (NCBI taxonomy): Eukaryota > Metazoa > Arthropoda > Malacostraca > Decapoda > Portunidae > Scylla > Scylla paramamosain. The sequence goes on along the minus strand of NC_087157.1, from coordinate 17,861,032 downwards.
ATTAATGAATAAATAAATAAATAAACACAAGATAAAAAGAAGTAAAACGGTAAAGACTGAAAATGTTGTGTGAGCGCCTCATTACTTATCAATGTTGCATCCATTATTTATGTTTTTAACCACAGCTATTGAAGAAGTGAAGGGTTTGTAGCAGAGGCAGCATTATGGAGAGGTGTTGACAAGGAGTGGGGCAAGGTGGAGAGGCAAGGTGCGTTAAATTGTTTAAAAAAGAAATGTATACTCTGCCTGCCTCTTGATGCACCTGTGTAAAGGTTGTTGTGTCGTTGTATTGTTTGTGATGTATTCTACCTGTCTCTTTATTCACCTGTGTAAAGGTTGTTGTATCGACCAATGACTTAACTTTATTGTTTGTCGAGTATTCTACCTATCTCTTTATTCACCTGTGTAAAGGTTGTTGTATCAACCAATGACTTAACTTTATTGTTTGTCATGTATTCTACCTGTCTCTTTATTCATCTGTATAAAGGTTGACGGGTTGATCTATGTATACCTCAAACTTCACCCCTCATGTGCTCTTTTTGTCTACATGATTCAATGCAGTAAATGAGATGATAAAATATGGGAAGCTGTAAGAAGCCATCAGGCCTAGACGTGACGGTCTCTCTTCAAAACACACTTATTTCCACCTCTCATCACCATCCATACATTTGTCTAGTTGCCATTACGGAGAAAAAAGAAAGTTGTGCAGTTAATTTGTAGTTAGCAAGACTGCGTGTTGTCTTGGTCCTGCCGGGGCTTCTGTCATCAGCGAAGAGTTAGTAAGTTGCGTGCACGTCTTAGTTTTGGTGAGGCGTGAAGGAAAGGCGCGACATATGATGTAAAAAGTTTCATACTGTCATTACCAAGGAGTTAGTAAGGCTGCGAACATATCTTGGTCCTGGTGAGGCGTGAAGGAAACACGCGACAAGTGAAGTAAAGAATGTCGTACTTCTTACCAAGGAGTCATTAAAGCTGCATGGACGTCTTGGTTATGAAGAAGGCGTAATGGAAACACGCGACAAAAGGAGACAGTTTATTGACATCAGGTGGCGGCGTGCGGCACACACCTGCAGGCGGCACACACCTGCGTGCGCCACACACATGCGGGTGACCTCCAGTCCTCGCCACCAGTTGTCTGACCGCTTCTAAAACAAAGCTCACCGTCGAACCGAGGCGTTTCGAAATATAAGTTTCTTTAAGAGACGAACCTATCGGGAAATACACATACGTAAATACTTTTTCTTCCGCATTTTTTTTGTCCGTAAGCCTAAGATTACATAAAATGTAAAATTACACACACACACACACACACATACACACACACACACACACACACACACACATACACACACGGTGCAGTGACTCCATAATCTTATAAATAATACAAAACTTATCTCATTATTAATTATAATTTTTCATGAGTTTCCTTCTGTCTGTGTGTCTGTATGTCTCTTTTGTCTGTCTTTTTCATCCTTTGTGTCACTAACTCACTACCTCAGATTATTTTCTCCAATTTCTGGTAAACGGCTTTAAGAATTTTCCTTTCCGTTTTTTGTAAACTTAACTAAATGTTGAAAAGAAATGTCGCTATGGAAATAACGAGTCACTTATCACACACACACACACACACACACACACACACACACACACACACACACACACACACACACACACACACACACACACACACAGACACACACAGACACACGCACACACACGCACACACACACACGCACACACACACACACGCGCGCGCACACACACACACACACACACACACACACACACACACACACACACACACACACACACACACACACACACACACACACCTCCGTTTCTAGATAACAGTGGAGGCGGAAACATGTATCCGACACGTGCCACAGGTATTGTATTGTTATTACCCTTTGTAAGTCACGCCAAGTCACCTTCTCACGTCTTCACTTCCTCCCCAGCTATGCAACACGCAACACACCCTTCGTTCCCTTCCCACACCAACACTGGCCTCTTTACTAAGAAACACTCATCATCCAGCGCCAAGGTGTTTTTTTTTTTTTCTTTTTACATTGAGACATTTTCAGAGTAATGTTTTTTTTTTCTTTTTCTTGTCATGTCTTCCTCTCTTTTCCTTTTATTACTTTTCTTAGCAATGATTTTTTCGTTCTTAAGAAAGACTTAATTTTTCAGCTACATTGCTTTTTTCTCCCTCTTCTTATTTCTTTCTGTAAGCATCATGTTTTCACTTCACTATAAAGAGTTTTATTTATGTTATTTTAAATCATCACTATTATTTTTGTCATTTTTTTTTTTTTTGTGTAATAAGGTGTAAAGTTTTTTTTCTGAAGTCTTCTTAATTTTCTGCTTCTTTTTTCGCCAGTAAGGATAATTTTCATTATCACTTTTTTTTCACATATCACTTTTTTTTGTCTTCCTTTCCTAAACAATTTTTTTTCCAAACATGTTTTAATGTTTATATATATATATATATATATATATATATATATATATATATATATATATATATATATATATATATATATATATATATATATATATATATATATATATATATATATATATAATTTCCTTTTATAAACAATTTTTTTCCGCTCTCGCAAGAAGACGCTACCAGATTGTAAAAGTTAACACATTGTTTTTATCTTCCTTTCCTGAAATCCCAGAGTAACAAAACTTGTCCTGTGCAAGTCACGCCACACACACTCAGCTCCTTAGGATAACACTCTTACATTCTCCCAGTAGCACTTTGCGATCACACATTATTTCACCGTTGTTTTACCCCTTGCCTCTTACTTAAGAGATATCGTCTTTCTCTTATACATCATCTACAAGTCAACATATTTATTTTTATGTTTATTACACTTCACTTTAATTTTTCACTTAAATTAATCTGATGAAATATTCCCGAGTGTATTTATCTGTCCATCACATTTACAGTTAGAAAGACTTCATGTTACTTAACGTGTCTTGCTTATTTTCCGTGTATTTTTCTGTGCAAACATTACTGTCCTAGGTTTATCTGTTTGTCTGTCACGTTTACTGTTAAAAAGTCGTCATATTAATTAGCGTACCTTGATCACCTTCCGTTTATTTTTCAGTGTGACTCGTTGTTTCATGTATACTTTCCAGTACATTTAGCGGCAGTAAGTCAGTACATTAATTGTCTGTCAGTCACATTTGTTCTCTGCTCGTCTATATTGTTTTACCTGTCACCACATTAATGGATTGGAGGAGTTACACCTTTAAGTTGCACCGCGCCGTCGGGTCACACAGTATTCCTCCTTTAATAAACACAAATTATGCCAGTTTGGCACAGTATTGCCCTCCACTTCAAGACGACACACTTGCTCATTATTCCCAGTCCTGGCAACACTGCAAAAGCACACACTCCAACAGGACCTGGCCTGGAACACAAACTCACACTTTTAACAATGGCTTTACTGGAACACTGCAACTTTATGGCTTTTTACACTTAAGGAATTACATGACATTGCAACACTATGCCTTTCATTGGAACACACTCCAACACTGTCTGCAACACACGATCGTAATATCGATCTTACTTTTGCAACACTAAAAAAAAAAAAATACACTTTTAACAAATTCATATATAACTTACAATTTTGGGAGTATTTCGATCAGCACTAGTATTTCAGCACTAGTCTCCTTCCTGAAAACACACAACATTGCCTGCAACACACATTCTTAACATTGATCTCACTTCTGCAACATTCTAAATATAACACTTTCTCTCAACAAATCCATGCACAGCTTACAATTTTGGCAACCCTCCAACAAAGCTCTCTGACACTCCTTACAACACACTTTCTTAACTCACACTCTCATTTATTCTTTGCAACACAACAAATTTACATTTTTTTTTAAACAAACCCATACATTAATTACGTACAGTTTTGGCAACATTCCAACAACAAACCTTAGCCTGACAAAACACTACAACACTCCTAGCAACACAATCTCTCTTAATATTGATCTCATCTTTATCCCCGACGATAATTCACACACACACACACACACACACACACACACACACACACACACACACATCTCAATCCTCTCCTACAAAGACGTGTCGAGGCTGGGCGCACAGTCTGGATCTCTGAGGTGTTTGGCCGCGTCGCCTCTGCGTCATAACTCAGGCCAAGATAGGCTTCAACTTTACGTTGGAAATTACTCCCGTCCATTATAAGATGAGACGGGACCCAGTTATGCACGAGCCGTGAATAACGCGGCCTTCACCTTCCCTGCACCTCCTCCTCCCTTACTTCCCTCCTTCCTTCCTTCCTTTTTCCATCCTCCTTCCTTTATTCCTTCCCTTGAGTTGTGGTTTGCCTCAAATATAGCCTCTTTCTCATTCCAACACTCTCTCTCTCTCTCTCTCTCTCTCTCTCTCTCTCTCTCTCTCTCTCTCTCTCTCTCTCTCTCTCTCTCTCTCTCTCTCTTAACTTAATGAATTGATAGTGTATTGTGTTTTCGTCATACTATAATTCATTAATCTACATTTTGTGTTGTCTTGATAAAGAAAATGTACTAAGGAAAGGTTAATCTGTCACGCTCTTTTGTATTTGTGTATTTTTGTTTAGCTTTCATAATGATATAAGGTAAGCTTTTATATATTTTTGATCAGTAATGTTTCTCAATCTGCAGTCAGTCTAATCTAATCTAATCGTCGATATAACCAAGTTTCCAGTCATTCTCAATCTGCAGTCAGTCTCATCTAATCGTGAAGGTGACAAAAACTCCACCCAATCTTTGCCAATCAGTATAATCGCTGCGTTAATCAAGCTGTGAATTTGTGGCCAATCCGATCTAATTTTGCAGGTGAAATTATCAGTCTGTGTCGATCTATAGTTAGTGTTTCTCTTGTTAACTAGAATTTATATATAGTTCTCTTTGTATATTTATTTTGAAATAGGTAATTTCCAATAATGTTCTTTCTATCTTCTGCATGGTTGTAATTATAATGACACGCTGGCTTCTGCGTGACCAACAGAACTTATTTCGAAGCACTTCCACTACTTACTCTAGTTTAAAGTAAACGGGTTTTTAAGGCTATTTTCATGCTTCTAGTGACAGATTAACATGGTATCTACATTAATAACAGGAGAATTTATTTCGAAACACTTCCAATACCTACAAGAGGCTCTAGTTGAAGCTACACGGGTTTTTAAGGCTATTTTTACGCTTCTAGTGACAAATTGACATGATATCTACATTAATAACAGGAGAAACAGTCTTGAGAAGCCGGCTAAGCATCTCTGTGGCCTTTTAGGCGTGGTAAGAGAGCGAAGAGTTAATGAGTACGAGGCCAAGTTGACTCTTTTCACGCGGAAGATCGATCATTAGTCGCCAGAGTGAGACCAGAGACCCAGCGCTCGATGTTGCCTATTCGTTTTGTGTCCCTGCTTCCGACACACTAATTACATTCATCACCACAATAATTTGTTCGCTTCCGTAGCAGATTAAAGCCGCGAGGATAAACAGTGCTGATTCGGGTCTCTCTCTCTCTCTCTCTCTCTCTCTCTCTCTCTCTCTCTCTCTCTCTCTCTCTCTCTCTCTCTCTCTCTCTCTCTCTCTCTCTCTCATATGTCATACCGTATAGTTCTGTCCTTATTATTTATGTATGGGCCTACTCCTTACGCTAATGAACAGTGTGTGTGTGTGTGTGTGTGTGTGTGTGTGTGTGTGTGTGTGTGGTTCAGTTTGACGTGGCTTGGCTTATGTAGGTTGGGGTACATTAAGTTCTCTCAGGTTAGGTTTCGTTGTGTTTGGTTGAGTTTGGTTGGTTTGGTCAAGTTAGATTAAGTTAGATTAGGTTTCGTTTGGGTTAAGTTAGGTTAGGTTAGGTCAAATTGAGTGAGACTAGGTTAGGTTAGGCTAGATTTGGTTTTCTTTTGTTTTCTTTAGTTTACTTTGGTTAGGGTAGGTTACATTAGGTTAGGTCAGGTCCAAGAATCACTCGAAAACAAGAGTGTCTCGTGAAAACCTGTGTACACATTATCACACTTTATAAAAATAGATAAGTAGATCATAAGACGCGGAGCATCACGCGATGGGAGCCACGTACGAGGGAGGGAGTCAGCATGGCAACGTGGCGGGAGTCTTAAGCAGGGTTATATCTATACAATTAGCAAATTCGGCGGAGCGTTATCTATGAAATACCAACACGGGATGATTAATGGTACAGGGAGGGAGGGGGGGGTGCGTAATGGCAGGGAAGCCGTGAGGGAAGAGAGACGCATATGCAAGGAACACTATATCTAAGTCAGGGATCTTCACTACTTATAGCAGGCTGTTTGTGGAAGCTGTTGTTTTTGTTATTATTATAATTAATATGTTTGTGCGAAAACCAGAGTCCTTCTTTAGCAGGCACCGTCTTGCCCCTGATAGAGCAGGCGACCTGGACGTCAAAAAATATAGTAATAATAATATTAATAATAATAATAATAATAATAATAATAATAATAATAATAATAATAATAGGTAAATCAAATGTAACAGTAAAGGGAATACAAGAAACGATATCATCAAGGAAAATAGTCAAGTTAAATGAAAAAAAAAAGTGTAGAGAACAGTGTATATATATATATATATATATATATATATATATATATATATATATATATATATATATATATATATATATATATATATATATATATATATATATATATATATATATATATATATATATATATATATATATATATATATATATACTCGTATATATATATATATATATATTAGAGATAACAAAGAGAGACTGTAGCATATATTTGCAGCTTCAGTGGTTTGCATGACGAGCTTCCTCCCAGGTGAACACAGACTGCGGCGTGACAGCAAGTAAACATAATTTATCTCCTCTCTGCCTGGGATTCGAACCCGTGATCTCTTGGAACCGAGTGATGGGTGTGAACTGGACACGCTGTTCCTTTTACCATCAAACTGGAATTTTTCAAGCACAGCAAATATACAAATGTTACTGTAAAACTATACTTCTTTTCAAATGTCTTGTCGCACATATTATTTTCAGCTTTGCGTGATGCCGTAAAACAGTAATTGCCTTTCCCTTCTGTTTTTTTCTCCTCTCTGCTACCCTTTCACCTTCCCTCGAACACTTCCGTCCCTTCCCAATCAGTGCCACCAAATACTTGATGGCTTCAGTCTGCCCAAATGCCTCCACACACAACCAGACCTCACCAACCACCAGTACTCATTCTACTGCATAAGACTATATAGGAAACTGCACGAAACCTGCCTGTAGACTTATCAGTGGCTGTCTCTGTATAAAATATGTATGTCTATACCACCCACAGTCACGCAGGTAGAGGTTGGAGGACAGCTAGGTAACAGTGACCATAGGGAAATCAGGTACAATTTAAAATGGGAAGAAACTTTTAGAAGCAAAAACACTAGTAAAATACCTGACTTTAGGAGAGCAGATTTCGAGGAATTAAAAAGGTACCTCCAAGGAGTTGACAGGCAACGGATGCAGGGTGAGTTCAGGTCCGGAATGGAGTTGAGAGAGATAAGGCAAGATGAGAGAGGTGAGGTGAGGTGTGAGAGTGTAGGACAAGAGGAGGGAAGATGTGTCCGCAAGGGGCGGAGGAGAGAGGGAGGGGGAGATAGGTGTGAGCATGTTGGAAGGTCAGGTTATGCTGAAATGAGAAAGATGAGGTCGAGGCGAGTAGATGAGGGAGTGGGGAGGATGGTAAGGGCCGAGATAAGGGGATTAGGTGAGGTAAATGTAGATAAATTGTGTAGATATTTCGTAGATAAAGTTCATACAGGTCAGTTAGCAAATATCCCGTATAGGGCAATAAGATCACAGAAGAATGACTCAAAATGGATGACTGCTAGGTTAAAACATTATATAGGGCGTAAGAGAAGTATATATAAGAGATTAAGGGCAGGTGAAAAGTTTTAAGGTCACAGTATAATGAATTAGTTAAAACAGTCAGGAAGTTAACGAGGAAAGCTAAGAGCAGTTATGAATTAAAGGTAGCCAGCCAGGCGAAGACGGATCCCAAAGTACTTTATCAGGTATACAGGACGAAGAATAAGGATACTATTGGTCCATTAAAGGCAGCAGATGGGGAGCTGGTTAGTTCTGGGGAGGAGATTAGTAAACTTCTGAATGAGTATTTATTAACTGTCTTAACCCAGGAAAACATGCAGGATATGCCAGATAGTGAACAGATGTTTAGAGCAGATGAGAATGAGAACCTGACAGATATTTCCATAACTAGTTAGATAGTGGAACAGGAGATAGATAGGCTAAAAAAGTTCAAGACACCAGGACCAGATGAAATATATCCCAGAGTACTTAAGGAATGCAAAGAGGTTATTAGTGAGCCGTTAGTTTTTGTCTTTAGGAAATCACTGAGTCAGGTGAGCTACCAGTAATGTGGAGGCAGGCTAATGTAGTACCCATCTTTAAATAAATAATAAATGATTGGCACCTCGAGGCACCGTGGGAAAGAAAATGGGAATAATTTACTCGATTTAGTGAGGCTCCCCCTTAAAACTCCCGGGACGGAAAGAAAAACGTCAGCTATTTCAGAGTATTAGAAGGGAAACTCGCGTAAAATATATTCTATTCAAATGTAATGCATTATTATGTTCAATATTGGTAGGGAGAATTAATATAATTTACTTACCCTTAAAACTTCCCTGTAAAACCAATGGAGGGTTAATTTTCCGCCTAAAATAGATAATTAATTTATTTGGATTCCTTTTGAGCTATCGCAGTCGAGAAAATGGATGGATATTTGAATAATTATAAGGAACCTTACTGGAATGTCAGCCGTAGTCTTCTGTTTGGTGAATTTAAATTGCAGATCGTGGGGTGTCGCGCCAGCCACAGCCAGGAGGCGCAAATCGGGGCAGAGAGAGGTGGTGTATTGCGAACGGGTCCTCTTCCCCATCCATGCTCCGTGTACACCTACAGCAATACTAAACAATTTAGACTGTTTGATCGCAGCATTGAAGGAAAAAAGTTAGTGCTATGAAGGTGCATGTGTGTCAGCTCGTGCCACCACCCATGACTTAGGAAGTACAAGCAAAAACACTTGACTGAAACGAGCATTAAATGAAATGGGGTGAAGCTAATGGAATAAATACCATTAAAACTGCTCCTGCATTCATACTTAGCACAGGTGAGGTTGATGATGTGTGCTTTGACATGGAAAAAAATTCCCACCAGAACTGAATAGGCTGGGTGTAATCAAGCTACTGAGCACCATTAAAAAGCAACACCCACACTTCTGTCTTTGCACACACTGGGAAGAAGTCAAGTCAATATTAATGAAAAAAATATTAACACACATAAAGCACAACGAAAGGAAAAAAAAGGTCCGTGGATTGCGACAACTCCACACTGGGAACCAGAGCACCTGCTGAGAACGCTGAGCACCGCCCATTATCCCAAGAACGTCAGGCTGCCTCACGCATTCACATCAGGCCAAGTCAACAAGGCAGATCATACGCCCGCAACGCCTCGACTCACAGAGCTCCCCAGAGCTCCCTCACTACCTCCCAGCCCCGCCCTGCATTCCAACGACGAGCCCCTTTCTATTATAAACCCAACAGGCCAGCGACAAGAGGGAGCAAGACATGATGGGGTAACGAGGAGGGCGCCCCTACTACCAGTACATACATACACAGCGGCGGCGAGGCGGTGTATGTATCTATGTATTTATGTATGTGTATGTATCTATGTAAAGAATGTCTTAACACTCAATATCATTAACTTGAACGTCCCCAAACAAGTGTACATTGAAGATTTCTGGAAGCAGCCAGCCATAATAATTGGTTGCATGTACCCACACCGTAAAGCCTCTGCCACTGCTTTGGAATGCATACAAGACATGTTTAGATTAATTAGTACGAAGAATAAGACATTCTTTATACTGTGTGATTTCAATGACAATTTACTTGTTGGTAATAGCAAGATATCTAAGATCATAAAGAGCAACAAGTTAACTCAAGTAATTGATAAACCAACGAGGGTTACGCCAACATCTTCAACTCTATCAGATCTTGCTATTACTAACAAGCCCGACACTGTATGCTCCTGTGATGCTGTGCCACAACAGATTGCTGATCATCACCTCACAAGTATTATGACAGATATCAGCAAACCTAAGAGATCGCCAGCTATTCCAACATTTCCACACGTTGGTCATCATACCAAAGAGAAATTTTGTTTTAGGCTTCTTCAGAAGACGCACAATTTTCATATGGTTTTAAGTACAGACGACGTAAATACGCATGTAGATATTTTTAACGCAAATTTTATTAACCCGTTTAAACGAATGTGCCCCTTGTTACTAAAGAAATCACAAGACCATTTGCACCATGGACGAGCAACTCAATCCAGGAAGCTATGAATATTGGAAATATTACTCGAGCAAAACTAAAATACGATGGGTATAACGCTCATCTGCAACAACAATACAAACAGGAAAACAAACCAGTTAAAACCCTCATTGGTGAGTGCAAAGCCAAATATTATCACGATGACTTCCTCAACAATAAAGGCAGCATTTCAAAAAACATGGAAAACTATTACAAAAACAGTCCCAAACACTAAAAACATTTCCATTACTTCTAATTTTGATAATGTACTCGACAAAGCCAAGGAATTTAATTCTTATTTTGCTAATGTTGGTAAGAATTGATATACTAAAACTCAGGAGCTCATCTGCGGTGAAAATGTGCAATATTCTATCTGTGAGAATGTAGCCTCTGGGATGAGTGGTGAGGACAGCACCTTCAGGCCTCAACCAGCAGACACTGACACTGTTATCCTCATGATAAAAGACATGAACGAAACCAGTTCTGTTTGCAGTGATGGCATTCCCAAGAAATTTACAAAGGATGCTCTTTCTATAATAGCCTTGAATAATCACTACCTCAGTAGTTACAGGCGTCTTTCCCACAGCCTGGAAACATGACCTTATAATCCCCATTTTTAAGAGCGGAGACTCGAGCGACCCAAGAAATTTTCGGTCAATTTCACTCTTACCCATTGTCTCTAAAATACTAGAAAAAGTACTTGCTAATCACGTAATTAAATTTCTGGAACTTAATCACTTGCTATCTAACTCACAACACGGATTTCGGCTAAAACTATCAACAGAAACTGCTCTCTCTACTATCACTGATAAAATATGTGACAACATGGACCAAAAGAAAGTAACAATCTTGACTTTGTGTGATCTGTCGAAAACATTTGACAGTGTTAGCCACAAGACTCTTCTAAGTAAATGCATTAAGCTCAATACAGACAACGTCTGGTTTAACAGTTACATGAAAGACAGAACACAGTCGGTACGTTTGAGCAACACAATCTAATAATCTAAATGTAGACTACGAGGTTCCACAAAGCTCAGTGCTAGGCTCCATTCTGTTCTCGATTTACGTTAATGACCTAGATGACAAATTAAACGTGTGCTCACTAATCCAGTGTGCTGATGATACCCAGTTTGTACAGGCTGACACTGTCAATAATCTCAGGGACCTCATCTCTAAAACTGAAGACACACTACACAATGTGAAGCAGTATTTTCTTAGTAATGGTCATATGCTAAATCTAAAGAAAACACAATGTATCTTTATTGGCAATAGGTAAATTCTATTACGTATTCCCCCAAACACATTCATTAACTGTGAAGGCAACCATATCCACCCGGTGACGCATGTGAAGAACCTGGCCGTTTATTTCCACAGATACATGCTTCTCCATGTACACATCACCGAGCTTTATAAGAAAATCATGGGAATACTGATGTATTTTTTTTTTTTTTTTTTTTTTTTTTTTTTATGTAGGAAGGATACTGGCCAAGGGCAACAAAAATCTAATAAAAAAAAATGCCCACTGAAATGCCAGTCCCTAAAAGGGTCAAAGCAGTGGTCAAAAATTGGTGGATAAGTGTCTTGAAACCTCCCTCTTGAAGGAATTCAAGTCATAGGAAGGTGGAAATACAGAAGCAGGCAAGGAGTTCCAGAGTTTACCAGAGAAAGGGATGAATGATTGAGAATACTGGTTAACTCTTGCGTTAGAGAGGTGGACAGAATAGGAGTGAGAGAAAGAAGAAAGTCTTGTGCAGCGAGGCCGCGGAAGGAGGGGAGGCATGCAGTTAGCAAGATCAGAAGAGCAGTTAGCATGAAAATAGCGGTAGAAGACAGCTAGAGATGCAACATTGCGGCGGTGAGAGAGAGGCTGAAGACAGTCAGTTAGAGGAGAGGAGTTGATGAGACGAAAAGCTTTTGATTCCACCCTGTCTAGAACAGCAGTATGAGTGGAACCCCCCCAGACATGTGAAGCATACTCCATACATGGACGGATAAGGCCCTTGTACAGAGTTAGCAGCTGGGGGGGTGAGAAAAACTGGCGGAGACGTCTCAGAACACCTAACTTCATAGAAGCTGTTTTAGCTAGAGATGAGATGTGAAGTTTCCAGTTCAGATTATAAGTAAAGGACAGACCGAGGATGTTCAGTGTAGAAGAGGGGGACAGTTGAGTGTCATTGAAGAAGAGGGGATAGTTGTCTGGAAGATTGTGTCGAGTTGATAGATGGAGGAATTGAGTTTTTGAGGCATTGAACAATACCAAGTTTGCTCTGCCCCAATCAGAAATTTTAGAAAGATCAGAAGTCAGGCGTTCTGTGGCTTCCCTGCGTGATATGTTTACCTCCTGAAGGGTTGGACGTCTATGAAAAGACGTGGAAAAGTGCAGGGTGGTATCATCAGCATAGGAGTGGATAGGACAAGAAGTTTGGTTTAGAAGATCATTAATGAATAATAAGAAGAGAGTGGGTGACAGGACAGAACCCTGAGGAACACCACTGTTAATAGATTTAGGAGAAGAACAGTGACCGTCTACCACAGCAGCAATAGAACGGTCAGAAAGGAAACTTGAGATGAAGTTACAGAGAGAAGGATAGAAACCGTAGGAGGGTAGTTTGGAAATCAAAGCTTTGTGCCAGACTCTATCAAAGGCTTTTGATATGTCCAAGGCAACAGCAAAAGTTTCACCAAAGTCTCTAAAAGAGGATGACCAAGACTCAGTAAGGAAAGCCAGAACAGAATGAGTGACAATTTTCATAAACCAACTAGGGTATTAATTGTAGAGCCTGTGGTGCTCAGCCTAATACATTATTGCATTAGTATATGGGCTTCACAAATAAAACTGCTTCTAAACATACAAAAATTGCAAAAAATTAGCAGCTAAAGTAGCTACTGGGGGGCGCAGGAAATATGATCACGTCACTCCTGTATTTAGAGATCTACAATGGATGACAGTAAAAGACAAGCACACTTTTGAAAAATGTACAACAATGTATAAAGTTGTATATGGATTATATCCTGAATGGCACATGAAATTTCCCAGTGTCATGGAAAAAACAAGCAGCACAACAAGGCAGCTCAGTGACTTGTACACACCCAAAGCCAGCACTGACTCAGGGGTGAGGGCCACTGCTGTGTCAGGGCACAAACTTTGAAACAATCTGCCCTCTTCTGTCAACAACTCGGGGAGCCTGCAAACCTTTAAATCTAAACTAAAATAGTTTTATCTTAGATCATCTTGTATCTTAGGTAGGTCCTTTTATTTTAGGCATCTCGTTCTTTTTTTTTTTTTTTTTTTTTTGCACCTTATTTAAGAATAACTAAGAATAACCATGTTACATGGAAATATAAAATTATTATCATTATCATTATTATTATTATTATTATTATTATTATTTCTCTCTCTCTCTCTCTCTCTCTCTCTCTCTCTCTCTCTCTCTCTCTCTCTCTCTCTCTCTCTCTCTCTCGTAGTAGTAGTAGTAGTAGTAGTAGTAGTAGTAGTAGTAGTAGTAGCAAATAGATAAATAAATAGATATATTGACAGACAAATAGACTGATGAGAGAGAGAGAGAGAGAGAGAGAGAGAGAGAGAGAGAGAGAGAGAGAGAGAGAGAGAGAGAGAGAGAGAGAGAGAGAGAGAGAGCACACCGTACTTTCATCACTATTTTAACATTTAATGGGAAGAACAATAAAGGCAAAATAAAGTAAGATAAAAAAAAAAACTTTCCTACCGTCGCGTACTGTACTTGAAAACTTCAGTGCCTTTGTTTCTTTCTTAAACTTTGATATCAAACATTAAGTTAATTCCTTTGAAAACTGCAATTGTTCTTTACTCAACTTTACTTCACTTAAATAGAAACTTTAAAACTCATGAAGGTACACACACACACACACACACACACACACACACACACACACACACACACACACACAGAGAGAGAGAGAGAGAGAGAGAGAGAGAGAGAGAGAGAGAGAGAGAGAGAGAGAGAGAGAGAGAGAGAGAGAGAGAGAGAGAGAGAGAGAGAGAGAGAGAGAGAGAATCTTCCTCTGGTTTTCCTTCACCAGATGTTGCGTGAAACGTAGCGAGAGGGAAAGAGGAGGAGGAGGAGGAGGAGAAAACACGGGAAGGAAGGAGAAAGAGGAAAGTGGAGGTAGAAATGAAGGAAGGAAAGAAGATGGAGGGCAGGAACGAAGGAAGGAAGGGAAATGAAGGAAGTAATTAGGGAAGGATGAAGGAATGAGAGAGAAATGGAAAGAAAGTTGGAAAGGAATGGAGGAAAGAGAAAAAAAAAAGCCGAATGAAAGAAAGGAGGAAAGGAGAGAACGAAACGGAGGGAAAAGAAAGAAGGTAATAAGGAAAGGAATTAGTGATGAGAACAGAGGCCGGAAGGAAGAAGAGAAAGATGGAGAGAGGAATGGAAGAAAAGTTAAAAAAGAAGGAGGAAAAAGAGAAAGGCGAGTGAAAGAAAGGGGGGAAGGAGGGAATGACACAGAGGGGAGACGAAGGAAAATAATCAATGAAAAGAAAGGACGGATGGAAGAAGAAAAGGATTTAAAGGAGAGGAAGTGAGAGAGAGAGAGAGAGAGAGAGAGAGAGAGAGAGAGAGAGAGAGAGAGAGAGAGAGAGAGAGAGAGAGAGAGAGAGAGAGAGAGAGAGAAGGTTTCAACACTAAGGAAACAAACATGAATTGCAATGAGGGTTCCTTTGCTTATCGGTAAAACGGGATTCGTGTTTCCTTAATTTCTCATTGAATTTCATAATGGTCGGTTTTTGCTTCGCCTTGCCGCTCACGACACGCGATCAGCGAGACTCAGGCGTGCCGAGTGAAGATCTGTGTTCAGTATATCGATTACGTTTATAAATTGACCTAACCTAACCTAAACTGAACTAAACTAAACTATCCTGACCTAACCTGACTTAATATAAACTAAACTAACCTAAACTATCCTGATTTAACATAAATTGACCTAACCTAACCAAACCAAACCTGAGCTGACCTGACCTGACCTTAATTAACCTAACCTAATCAACCTAACTTAACCTAACCTAACCTAACGTATCCTAATCTAACCTAACTTAACCTACCCGTCATTATGACTTGTTGCTTATTGTTACTCAGATTTTTATGATACTTTCTCTTTTGATTTCCTTTTATTTGATTTGCTTCTTATTTAGGCTGAGGTACATTAATTCACGCCGTAACGCATGAGGCACGGAATGTTTTGCTGGCCTGGAGCGTGGCAGCGGGAGTGCCAGAGGGCCAGTGGACGCGGCCACGGGTGCCAATACCTTCCCTCACAAGTATCGTTGGCGCTGACAACATCTGAGCATTGTACGAGTTTTTATCTTGCATTTCTTCCCCTCGCTTCTGTCCGTACCAACCACAGCGCTCACGTCAGTTCTTCCCCTCTCCCCATCACCCTCTTCCCCTCACCTCGCCGCCTTACCACTGTCCACGACTCAGCTCTCCCCTCACCTCTCTCCAACTCCAGCTCTCCCCTCCTCTATGTCCCCTGTCACTGTTCCTGCCTACCTCTCTCCTCTCCCATGTCCCCTCCCCACTTCTCGTACTACCTACATTCTCCCGTATCCAGCTCTTCCCCTCATCTCTCTCCCATACCCTCCCCTATCCTGCTACTAACCTTTTCTACCCATCTCTCCCCTCACCTCTCTTCCTGCTACCTACCTCTTCCCATTTCCAGCTCTCCCCTCTCCTCTCAAAGGACAAAAAATGGAAAACAGTGTCCCACGCAATATGTCTGTCTATAATTGGATGGAACACTTTTCCCTCTCTTTCAGATTTGTGTTCTTTAAATCCTTTACCTACTGGCGCTTCCGAAAAAAAAAATCAATTAAAAGACTGAAATGACAAAAAAAAAAAAAAGATTTATCACGCAGTTTCGGGTTTAATCTTTTTACAGTGTTAGTTAGTTTTTTTTTTTTCATTTTCGCTCGTATATATACAACGACTGTATGCGTGTATTTCTCTCTCTTTCTCTCTCTCTCTCTCTCTCTCTCTCTCTCTCTCTCTCTCTCTCTCTCTCTCTCTGAATTTCATTTGTTCTCACCTTTACTTATCATCACTGTGAGGAAGGAAGAAAAATCTTAGGGTATTTACTTTCGTCCTTTCTGGGCATTCCTTTCTGTCATTTCACGCACTCCCACACACTCACTCACTTCCTGGCCAAGTAACTGTCTGTGTCATTCATTCTACCTCATATTGTCTTCTTCCTTTCGTGTATATTTTTTTCTTTACTGTTTATGATATTCCTGGTAGTTCATTTTTTCTTCTTCACGTATTATTAAGTATTTGTGTTATTCGCTGTTGGTATTATTTTCCTTTCCTCTCTCAGCATATTATTATTATTATTATTATTATTATTATTATTATTATTATTATTATTATTATTATTATTATTATTATTATTATTATTAACTGCGTATGTTATTACTTGATTTTTTTTTTCTTTTTAGGTATTTTTTTTTTCCCTCACTGGTTATGCCATTGATTCTTTATTTTTTTCCTCTTGTTTTTGTTTTTTAGTATTCTTCACGTATTTTTTTTTTTTTTATCCACAGTTTGTTATTCCATGTTTTTTTTTTCCTTCTCATACTCACGTGTCATTATCTGCTCAAGCATACACAGAAAAACTAAATAAGCAAAAAATCCAGGTTTTTGATAAATTGTCGTTTCCTTCACTGAATTGTACGTATCTTTCATTAATAGTAATCCAAGAAGAGAGAATACCAGCTAAAAATTTACACTTTTTGTTAACTTTCCTTTTGCTTAATTTGTTGTCTGCATCCTTAACTTCCTTTCCTCAATTGTTTGAGTGTGAATGGCAATGTGACGCTTTATATCTCAATTCAGTATTCCTAGGTGGCTTTAGTGAGCAAATATAAACAGGTTTAAATTTTTCTTACTCCTTTTGTTCCGTGATCTCTTGAAATTATGCTGTAAACTTTTGAAAATTTGAATCAGCCTAGTCTATTTTGTGAAACTTGAGAAAAAATAATAGTCTGTAAATAATCTCTGAAAATTACATTAGTTAATTTTACCTAATATTATTTAGATTTTCATTGAACTTTAATTTTATATCTTCCTTCCCTTTAGTATTGATAACTCTTCCAAAAGTCATTAACACTTCCAATTAATCTCAACTTTCTTTTCATGACATTTAAAGTTAATTTCCTTCTCTTCCAATCTCATAAAATTATCCTCGTTAATTTTGTTTTATTATTTTAACTTTCCTTTGACTTAATCTGTATTTCTCGCACCTTCTTCCCCTTAACATTAATAACTCCTCCAAAAGTCGCTAACACTTCCAGTTACTTAATGTCAACTTTCTTTTCATATAATGTAAAGCCTCACGTCCCTTTCTTCCATTCCAAGTAACCCAAAGAACAGCCACACTTGAAAAAACACTTTCAAATCACTCGTCTTTCACTTCATTTCAAATCCACACACACCTTCCTCGCCTCGCCATTAGTCCACAGAGGAAATATGAGTGTTTATGTCAGGTTACATTAGGCTTCTCTCAGGTTACATTAGGCTTCTCTCTCATCTCTTCTACTGTTTATCTCTAAAACTCTCATCTGTATTAAATTATTTTACGTTAGGACATTCTCTCTCTCTCTCTCTCTCTCTCTCTCTCTCTCTCCTCTCTCTCTCTCTCTCTCTCTCTCTCTCCTCTCTCTCTCTCTCTCTCTCTCTCCTTTTATTTTTATTTTTTTTTCTTTTCTACCCGTAAAGTTTGCAATTCTCTTCTGTTTCTCAATTTCATCCCTGCTTACGACTTGAGCTGCTTCAAAGAGGAACATAAAGACACCTCGGAAAAAAAAAAATAATATTATTAAATTGTTTTCTCTCTCTTTCCATTCTTCTCCCGTTTACTTTTAAAGTACAACATAGAAGGAAGCCTTTATTTTATTTTTTTTTTTTTTATTTGCCTATTTTTATTTTCTTTCATTGTTTTATTTGGTTTTATTATATTTATTTATTTATTTATTTTTGCTTTTGAACGATTTTTTCTCTAGTACATGAAAAAAAAAAAGTGGTTCTGACTAGAGATTATATTGAGTAAAATTATAAACTAACACCTCTTTTTACGTTTTCTGTTACCCAAAGCTTGACATTTTTATCATCCTCCATCACACACACACACACACACACACACACACACACACACACATCTAAAACTCTGCAAAATAAAGATAAACTCCTTATGGATACACTGAACACCTCTCTCTCTCTCTCTCTCTCTCTCTCTCTCTCTCTCTCTCTCTCTCTCTCTCTCTCTCTCTCTCTCTCTCTCTCTCTCTCTCTCTCTCTCTCTCTCTCTCTCTCTCTCTCTCTCTCTCTCTCTCTCTCTCTCTCACTGTTTATCAATCATCTTAACCGAACAAACAAACCAGATCAAGACTCACCTGGTGTGTGTGTGTGTGTGTGTGTGTGTGTGTGTGTGTGTGTGTGTGTGTGTAAGTGATTCGTCTGTTAGCCAAAGGTAGAGTCGAGGAGAGGATCAAATGGGTCGCCTCCAGTTATTGTCGTAGGAGTAAATATTTGGAGGAGGAGGAGGAGGAGGAAGATGAAGAACTGTTTTTGGAGGATGTGGAATATATCTAAGGCTGGAAACTGTAAGATGAGGAAGACAGAGGAGGAGGTGGAGGAGGAGGAGGAGGAGGAGGAGGAGGAGGAGGAGGAGGAGAAGGAGAAAGTAGTGTGTTTTGAAGGAGAGTGTGAAAGAGAAGACCCAGAGATGGAGAGTATAAGGAAGGGAATTTAAAAATGATGATCAAGACTAAATATATGGAATGAAGATGAATAGAAAGAAGAAAAAAGAAGAACCGTTTGGTGAGAAAAGTAAAAAAAAAAAATAAAAATCTAGAGTGGAAAGTGTAAAAAAGAAAGGTGAAGAAGATAAGTAAAAAAAAAAAAAGAGGGAAAAAAGGAATGGGAAAAAATTACAAATGCAAAGAGAAATAGAGATTGAGAGGAAGAGAGGAAGAGCGATGTTGATGGAGGAGGAGAAGAGGAGGGGAGGGATTCCAAGGGCGGAGACTAGAAGGAAAGGTGGAAGTTAAGGAGATGCAGGAAATAATTCTATTGGAGGAAAGAGAGGTGATGAGCAGAGGAGAAGGAGGAGGAGGAGGAGGAGGGAAAGAAAATCTACATGAAGGAAAAAAAAAATGGGAAGAATGAGGATGATCTGAGTAGGGGACGAAAGAGAGAAGAAAAGGAGGAGGAGGAGGAAGGAGAGGAGGAAGAAGAGGAGAAGGAGAAGCATCAAAAAGAACCGCATGGATAAGAAAAGAAAAGGAGAATATTTAGGAGTGGGGACGATGTGAAGAGAGAAAGAAAGAAAGAAGGCAGCAGAGAAGAGAAGAAGAAATAGGATGAGGAGGAACAGAAAAAAAGTACATGTAAATAAAAAAAAGAAAATTGAGAATTATTATGATTGAATGATGTGAAGAGGAGAGAAAATTGTAGAGAAGAGAAGAAAGAAAATCGGAGGAGGAGGAAGAGGAAGAAGGAGAAACGGAGAAACACACGTAGATAAAAAAAAATAAGAAAGGCAGAATAATTACAGACGATGTGAAGGAACGAAGAAAAGGAGGCAGTAGAGAAGAAAGAGGAGGAGGAGGAAGAGGAGGTGGAAAGAGAGGGGGTGGAGGGGAAGGAGACAGGTGAGGAAACGGAAAGCGCTAATATTGCTTTTTTTTTCCTTCCCCTGCTCTTGTGGACTTCAGGTGGATAATTGGATCACGACAAGGGGGAGGAAGAGGGGCGGGGTGAGGCGGGGTGGGGCGGGGTTAGGGGAAGTGAAAGCCGCGGAAAATAAAGGTAAATAGGGGAAGAGAGAGGGGAATAATCAGGTGCATTTTGCGAACACCGGACTACAGAGAGAGAGAGAGAGAGAGAGAGAGAGAGAGAGAGAGAGAGAGAGAGAGAGAGAGAGAGAGAGAAAGGTCCATTGAGGCGCCATTCTTTAAATTAGCAAAGTCAAAGAAGGCTTATCCAAAAGAGGATGAAGTGTAATAAATAAATGTGAATAAATATGAGTGGATGAGTAACTGAACGTATCACTGAGTGCCAGTGAATATGAAGCGAGGATATCTGAAAAAAAAAAAAAAAAGCATGGTGATTTTGATGTATCTTTTGAAAACCGTTAGGACTCGGACAGGACACTGACAGGCTGAAAATGTGTGTGAATTACTGGAATTGTGTGGTAGTGGATCGTATGAGGTTACTGCGGAAAAAAAAAAAAAAAAAGAGGGAGCCGTTTATTGCGGTGAGGGAGAGTGTGGAGTGTTGCGTGGGTGAGCAATGAATGTAGAAGTGAATATTGAGGTGAGTGAGTGAAGTGAAAGGTGATCTCTCTCTGCACTCGAGGGTTTCAATATTAATTTGGCTTTCGATGAGTGAGTTGCCGCTCGTTGTAAAAGTTATAGGGACAAGGAATTGGGTGTGTTTTTGTTAATGAAAGGAATGTATTACTATTTTTCACGTAAGAGGAACACTGGCGTAGGGCAACAAGAGGAAGGAAAAAATGGAATCACTCTTGAACTCTGCATATTTAAATGTATTACGGTTTTCAAGGTATGAATATCAAGTTATGTATATTTGAATGTATCAGTATTTCAAAATGTGCATTAAAAGCTTCTCTTCATTGTAAGAAGAAAGTGAAGAAGTAACTGTAATTTTGTTGATTTGAAGGTTATTCTACAAAATTTATTATATATTGGAAAAAGAATTGCATATAAGTGTTGCGTCTGGAAGAGAAGTACAGGTGGTGACAAGTATACTGGCTCAAATTTAGTTGTCGTGCAGTAATGAAAAAATAGAGGATATTTTTTGTGTGTGTTCTTTCATTATCTTCTTTTTTTCTTATTCTACTTGCTTTCTTTCAGTATATTCTCTTCATAATGACAAATATTTTTTATTCTAATACAGAACCTAATTTTCCACTTTCCTTTTCGTGGTATTTCCAGTCTTCGTACTTGTTCTCTTTGTCCTCCTCGTCCCAAACTCTTAACGACGACCAAAATATCTCCTGCTGTTTGGTTTTCCATGCTAATCCTTCTCCTCCTCCTCCTCCTCCTCCTCCTCCTCCTCCTCCTCCTCCTCCTCCTCCTCCTCCTCCTCCTCCTCCTCCTGGTCTGAATCCGTTCCCAGGTGCTGCACACAAATGACAGACACGGCAGTGGTGATGCTTCTGGCGGTGGTGGTGATGGCAATGGCGCCAGTCTGCAGGTGATGGTTATGGTGGCGGTGGTGGTGGTGGTGGTGGCGGTGATGGTGGTGGTGATGATGGCAATGGCGCCAGTCTGGAGGTGATGGTTATGGTTGCGGTGGTGGTGGTGGTGGTGGTGGTGATGATGGTGGTAGTTCGTAATGGTGAAGTTGGCAGTGATAGTTACAGGAAAAGTACGTGTGTGTGTGTGTGTGTGTGTGTGTGTGTGTGTGTGTAGACCCTTCATACATAGCATGAAAAAAAATAAATAAATAAATAAAAAAAAAAAACGAAAGCAGACAACTATTTGACTTACCTTTAACTTCTCAACCCAAGTGACTCGTTGTTTTGTCCAAGCTTCAACACCACCTCTTCAAACCTTCCTTAAATCTGTTCCCATATTATTTACCCTTTACCTTCCCAACCCAAATGACTCGTTCCTGTATCTTGGCTGTACGTGATGCAACCGCTCCTCTACCTCGCTACATTCCTCGCCACTACCTAATGATTCGCCAGTCTCGCGTCCCTCACCACTACACCTGTCATTATCACACCTGCGGCGGCTCGGTAACAGCAGCAGCTTCAGGTTCCGGTTAGGCAAGTTGATATCGTGCGCCCTTCTGCGTCTGGCTAAGGGGAAGTGTGTGTGTGTGTGTGTGTGTGTGTGTGTGTGTGTGTGTGTGTTGATAGTAAGTGTCCTTTGTTCTCTTCTGTTTCTCTTTCTTTATCTCTCCTATTTTTACCTATGCTTGTTTCATCATCTCGTCTCTTCTCTTATCTTCTTTCACGTATCGTCATTTCAGATTTTTTTTCTCCTTTTCTCTGGTATTTTCTTCTTTTCTTATTTCTCCTCTCTTCTCTTCTCATTTCCCCTATGCTGCTTTCATCTCCATTTCTTTTCCTATATCTTGTCTCCTCTTTTCTCTTCAAGTTTAATTTTTATCTTCTCTCTTTTTGTCCTTTCTTCTCTTCTCTCCCTTTTCTCATTTTATTCCACTTCGTTTCACTTCAGTCCTAACTCGCTTCTCTTCTCTCTTAGCCTCTCTTCTCCTCTCCTCTCCTTTCCTCTCCTCTCCTCTCCTTTCCTCTCTTCCCCTCTTCTCTCCTCTCCTCTCTCCTCCCCTCTTATCTCCCCATCGATACAAATTTGTCCTCCTACGTACCTGTTGTCCCTCCATTGCTGTTTTCTGTGTATCTTTGTACATTTATCTTTGTATTGTTTTTTTTTTTTTAGTTGTATTGCTTTCCCTTTTCGAATATAAATGTTTGTATGATTGATTTTGTTCTTTTTAGCATATTTGTTGTTGACTCGCCATATTTGCCTCGTGTGTGTGTGTGTGTGTGTGTGTGTGTGTGTGTGTGTGTGTGTGTGTGTGTAAATAAATTCTCGTAACATACAACCATACAACATTTCACACAAGAGAATCCGCTTGCGTTAAATGCCAGGGGGGGGAGAGAGAGAGAGAGAGAGAGAGAGAGAGAGAGAGAGAGAGAGAGAGAGAGAGAGGCTTAAAAATACACCATACAATAGTAAAAAAAAATCACACACACACACACACACACACACACACACACACTTCTTTGACTTCACGTGAACTTTAGTGAGCTCAGATAATACCTAACCTGACCCGCCCTGTGTGTTTCCAAGGCCTTGTAATAACCTCTGCCCTTCCTCTCCCCCTCCCCTGCTGCGAGGTTCCCGTTAGGCAAGAGTTAGTGGGTCGTGTCCAGATTAGGTGACGCAAGTTTGGTATTTGCAGGTAGAGAATAATTTGGATGAACAGTCATGGGGGTGGAGGGATAATAATAATAATAATTATTATTATTATATAATAATAATAATAATAATAATAATAATAATAATAATAATAATAATAATAAAAGGTGGCTTGTGATTGGCTGTTGCAATGCAGCACAAGTTTCCTATTGGTCGCGCCCGATCACAGTTGCCAGTGCAGGATCACCTCCCGAGGCCTAACACCCTATCCGTGGTGCACGTGCTTCCCTGCCTGTGAACCCTAAAGACGGTGATCTGCAAGGCAGCAACACTGTGTGCATTTCTTCACAACTCCAAACTCTCCAGTGTGAAGCACTTTCCAAGCACCTCAGGTATCTTAAATACTAGTGTACCCTAGTGGGACATTCAGTCTGTCAGATGACAGGAGACAGGATGGATGGTAGACGCTCCTTCAGCACATACATGCGTGGGGAGTGTGTCGTGGAGAATGGCGACATTCTCCGCGGCCCCCCACGCACAGTCAAAGTATCCATGGGAGATCCCGACGCGAAATCTTTCTTCTGCTGTTGCTGGCCACGAGGGCCTCGCTTCACTAAGGTAGCCAAATTCTTTTTCAAACCGCATAAAGAAGAGCCCAGTCTCCAGAAGTACACGTCTCTGGAGACTGTGATGTACATGGACGGCATGGTTTTCCGCGAATACTGGACGCCAGGCAAGACGGCCGTCAAGGTCTCCATCAAGCAGCGGCGCGGAAAGAAGGTTGTCCTCTTTGGCCGCCTGGCAACCTTCCTTCAAGAGATGGAGAACCGAAATTCAGAAAACTTCGTTCTTTATGTCACGGAAACCAGCTTCAAAATTATTCAAAAGGACCGAGCGGCTTCAGGCGGCGACGAGACCGATGCCGCTGAGAAACAGAAAAATAAGCCGTTACAAGAGAACGATAAGTACGAGTGCGCTAAACGCGGGGATGACGAAAACCAAGTAAAGATCGACTACGCGACTTCCTTGTTCAACAGTTTTAAGAAGAAAGATAAACCCGTTAACATCATAACAACTCCAGAAATTATAAAGTTGCCGCCAGTAATCCCCATGCAAACCAAGAACGTGCGGTCATTCAACAAAGACGCTCCTGCTGCACGCCAACAGCAGCGCAGCGCCCGCGATAAGCAGGCGTCTATGAAGCCTAAAGAAACAAAGAAAGAAAAACAGATCGTTCAGGTTCAGGAAATACACAAGAAAGACATTCCATGCGAGACAAAGAATAATGCTGATGAAAATACCACTAATAAGAAAGTCAAAGAAGATACAGAGGAACAAAATCATACAGAGATGAAGAAAGAATCAGGAACAATGAGTGAAGTACAGCTAGTTCACGAAAAACACAATGAAAACGCGGAAAGTGTCGAAAAGAATCCAGCAGAAGAGAAGAGCGCAGTTTGGGAAGAATATGATAAAAATGAGTCTGAAGAGACTGAAGGAGACACCGAAGATGTGGAAAGCGTCCCTACAAAAACAGAGAAGACAGATGAGGAAGAGAAAGAAGATACTGAGAAACAAAAAGTTACCGAGAAGGAAATGAATCCAGCAAAAATTAGTGAAATGCAGCTAGTTCAGGAAAAAGACGATGAATATCATGAAGGCGAGGAAGCTAATATTCTTGAAGGAAAGGAGACTAGTGTTTCGGAAGACTATGATGCGCATGACACTGGAAAGAAGGAAGTGGTTGTTGAAGATGTGAAAAGTACCTCTCCTGAGAAAGACAATGCAGATAAGGAAATTAAAGAGGGACAAAATTTTGAGAAGGAGACTGAGAAACAAGACGTTATTGAGAAAGTTAACCTTCCCTCTATAACCAAACTTTTGTCTTTAACCAAAGTCATCGTGAAGAACAGTACAAGGAGAGAGAAGATACGGAAAGCAATGCTTTTAAGAAAGAAGAGAGAGAGTGTGTCGCTTGGCAATGTGAAGACAACATCACCGGTGGAAAAAATGACGACGCGGAAGAATATAGGGAAGGATCAACATTTGAAAAAGAAGGTAATGACTTGCCGCCACAAGAACACCGCGATGGCCAATGTAAGCAGCAAGTGGAGGTGGTGGAAGGCCTCCCCACCAACACCGGTGAAGAACATGACGGCGAGAATGAAGGTAAAGAAGGAACTGGAGTTAAGAAAGAAGACGTTCTCGAGTAGCCATTACCGTTATGTCCGCCAGCTGAAAAGAAACAATCAAACGTCAGGAGAGAAGAAAAAGCGCTACAACAAAATAAATCTGAAATCCGTCCGCTGTAAGATCGACACCCATTACAGCCTACCTACTGATTATAAACCTGATCTGGATTTGAAGGTACTGGAATCACAGCCGCCACCCTCAGGCCCCGCGCGAGTGAAATGGGCCCGAGAGGTGGCTGCCCTTACGGCTCGGCTGCGTTCACAGAAACAGAAGAAAGGGCGGACTAGTGCGCAGAGCCTCCATCACGGGTCGCAAGCCGCTAAACACTGAGTCACTCGCACTGCGGACCATCCTAGTCAGTGCAACCGAGAAAACTGGGGAAAAAAAAGTACAAAAACAAAGTAAGCTTTCTAACTATGGATTAAGAAGCCTAAGCACTGAGTCTTTACTGAGGAACATGCTTGTCAATCTAAACCCGAAATTAGACCAAAAAGAAAAGTTTTTCATCCATTAATTAAGGAGCAAGAACACTAAGTGATTCCACTGAGGAACAAGGTGGTGAGTGAAATCCAGAAATTAATGACAAAAAAATAAAGCGCTTAAAATTTGCAAAGAAAAAAAGAAATATTAATCTATCTGTTATTGACGAAACAACTGAGTGATTCTTCAGCGAGGAACAAGAACATTCGTGACACTAAATGAAAAATAATGACGTAAAAGAAATTAAAAGATAAAAAAGATAAAGTAAAAAAAAAAGTAACAAGAAAGTCTTTGCTCTCATAACCTATGAAGTATATTAATCGACTGTCAATCCGCGGTTGAAACCAGAAATTAATAGAAAAAAAAGTAATTAAAGTATCTTCATTAAATAAGATGCCTAAATATTTTGAGTGAGAGTAAATCAGAAAACGATGACAAAATATAAAGATACAAATCCACCAAAGAAATCTTTACACAAGTTATTTTAGAATGCTACGATTTGAGTGTTAACCTGCTGAGGATCAAGATTGTGAAAACCAAAACAACGACAAAAAAAACAAAGAAAAGAAAAATTCTATCCAGTATTGGTGAAACAGCCATTGATAGTGGGAGGAAAACTGGTGAAATACGGCTATTAACAGTGAGAGGAAACAAGAGAACAATGGCACAAATAAAAACAAGGAAAAAATAGAAAAAAAAAATCTTAACGAGGAAACAAATTAATTAAGTGACTCTACACTGAGAAAAAAAGAAGTAAGGAAAAATAATAATAAAAAAGATTAAAAAACAAACAAAATACTGTACCGTAACTTAAGAAGTCTGACTTAATTATTAGTCCACTGAGAAAGAAGACTGCGTTTGGAAAACGGAAAACATTGAAAAAAAAGGAAGAAAAATAGTATCTTTTAATGATGTAATCACGTGACTCACCACCGGAAAAACTAGATTCTGAGAGGAAGCCACAAAATGATGAGAAAAAGAAAAAAAATCATAATGGGAAAAGTGAAAAAAAAATAATAATGACAAAATAAAAAAAAAATGTGAAAAAAGAAAATGAAACAAAAATGACCAAAAAAAAAAAGTTTACAAAATTATGGAAATAGTGTTGAAGTAAAGAAGGCAGAAAGAATATTATGGCAAGTAATGAAAAATATAAAAAGCCAAAAAATGGTGACCAGAAACACAAAATAATACCGAAAAAGTAAAAAAAAATAATAATAATGAGGAAAAGGAAGATAAGTAAAAAAATCCAGAAAATAACAAAAGTAATAAAAATAAAAATAATGAAAAAATAGTGAGAAAAAAATATAAAAAAGAAAGAAATAAAGACATCAAAGTAAAAAAAAAAAAAGCCAGAAAATAATGATAAAAAAAATAAGTCAGGAAATAATGAGAAAACAATTAAAAAAAAAAGCCAGAAAGTAGTGAAAAAAAAATAAAGCAGAAAATGATGACAAGAAACCATTGACTAGAATTAAAAAAAAAAGCTGAAAATAATGAAAAAAAATAGTAAGGATAATTAAAAACTCCAAAATAATGATGAAAAGTAAAAAAAAAATAATAATTAAAAAAGTAAAAAAAAACAAAACAAAAAAAATAAAATAAAAAGTAAAAAAAATAATGGAAAAGTATAAAAAAATAATAATGAAAAAAAAAGTTAAAAAAAATAATAATGAAAAGTAAAAAAATAATGAAAAAAGTAAAAAAAATAATAATGAAAAAGTAAAAAAAGAAAATAATAAAAAAATAATGAAAAAAGTAAAAAGAAAGAAAATAATAAAAAAAAATAATAATAAAAAAGTAAAAAAAATAATGAAAATAGTAAGAAAAAAAATAATAAAAAATAATAATGAAAAAAAGTAAAAAAATAATAATAATAATGACAAAAATGAAAATAATAGCAAAAAAGTAAAATAAACCTAAAAAATAATGACAAAACATCAATAAAAAATGACAAAAGTGGAAATCCAGAAAATAATTATAAAAAAAAATAAATGACAAAAATTAAAAAAATAAATAAATAATGACAAAAAAGTAAAAGGCAGAAAATGACAAAAAAGTAAAAAAAAAACGTAAAATATTGATAAAGTGAAAAAATATGACAAAAAAAAAAGTGACGAAAGGGACAAAAAAGTGACAAAAGAGTACAAATGGAAGAAAATAATGACAAAAAATGTATAAAAAAATTTCCACAAATAATGACAAAGTAAAGACAAAATAATAACAAACATGAGAAAAGTAAAAAAGAAATGAAATAATTAGAATAAAATAAGAAAGATAAGCAGAAGAGTAAGAAAAAACATAAAAGAATTACAAAAGATTAAAATAATGAAAATAAAATAGCAAAAAAAAAAAAGCAAATTGTAAGTATAAGAAAAAACAAAGTAATAAAAAGTAAAGAGCCAGAAAATTGTGACAAAAAGAAAAAAAGGAAAAAAGAATTACAAAAAAGAGAAAATATAAGAAAAATAGTAACAAAAAATATAAAACAACTACAAAACATTAAAATAATGAATATCAATAAAGTAAAAAAAAAATGAAAATTTCTATAACAAATAATTAAAAATCTAGAAAATAGTGACAAAGAAAAGTATAAAAGATAGAAAATAATGACGAAAAAGAAATAAAGCCAAAAAATGGTAAAAA
This sequence comes from Scylla paramamosain, assembly GCF_035594125.1. Taxonomy (NCBI): domain Eukaryota; kingdom Metazoa; phylum Arthropoda; class Malacostraca; order Decapoda; family Portunidae; genus Scylla; species Scylla paramamosain. Next base: position 17,832,369 of record NC_087157.1, on the reverse strand, counting down.
AAAAAAGTCAGAAAAAAATATTAAAATAAAATAGTAATAAATAAAAAAATCTTAGTGAATGAAGAAGCATAAAAAAGTAAAAAAAGCCAGGAAATGACAAAAAATGAGAAAAAAAACAAAAACGCAGAAAATAATAACAAAAATGAAAATGGCAAAAAAAAAGTTAAAATAAAATAAAATAACGAAATATAAATAACAAAATAAAGTCAAAACCCAGAAAATAATTATAACGGATAATAAGTGATGACAAAAGGTAAAAAAAAACACAACGTAATGAAAAAAAAAAACTGAAAATAATAAGAAAATAAAAAAAACGGTGAAAAGTGAAAAACCCAGAAAAAAATTAGAAAAAAAGTAAAAAAAATAATCAAAATAATTACAAAAAGTAAGAGCCAAGAAGAAAATGACCATGAAGTAAAAAGGCAGAAAATGATAACAGAAAAGTAAAAAAAAAATAAATAAAATGATGACAAAAAATTTAAAAAAAAGGAAGAAAAATAGTGACAAAAAGTAGAGAATCACAAAAAAATGAGAAATGTAAAAAAAAAAACATAAAATAATAAAAAAAATGAAAAGATAAACAGAACAATAACAAAAACATTAAACAATTACAAAAAGATTAAAATAATAAAAATCACAAAAAAGTGAAAAAAATGCAGAAAATAATTATAAAAAAAGTAAGGTAAAAATTGCAATTGCAAAAGAAAATTCCAACAAAAGTAAAAATAGTAAATAAAAAAAATCTCAGTTAATAATGAAAAACATGAAATAAAAAAAAAAAGATGCATAAAAATGCTTGTAGTAATAACCTAAAAAGTATATGAATTGTGTTATTCCATTGAGGAACAAGGTTGTGAAGGGAAACCAGGAAATATTGAAAAAAAAAAAAATTATCCCTTAATGGAGAAGCATAACTATTGACTCTCCACTGAGGAACAAGACTGTCAGTGAAAAGAAAAAAAATAATAATGACAAAAAGGAAAAAAAAAGAAAATAGAAAAAAAAGATGTCTTAACGAGAAAACTAATAAGCAAAAGGCTATTCACTGAGGAGGGGAAATAAGGAAATAAAAAAATAATAATAATAACATAAAAGCACACAAAAAAATCTTTATATTCGTAACTTAAGATGATTATGAATTGACTTGGTCCACTAAGGAACACCATTGTGAATGGTGACCACAAAATAATAATAAAGAAAAGAGAAAACTGTATCCTTAATGGAGAAGCATAACCATTCACTCTCCACTGAGGAACACGATTGTGGAACAAAACCAGAAAATAATTAGAAAAAAAATTTAAAAAATAAGAAAAGAAAAAAATTATATAAATATATATATATATATATATATATATATATATATATATATATATATATATATATATATATATATATATATATATATATATATATATATATATATATATATATATATACAATCTATACTATTAGTAATTTTTTTATATGTTTGTACTGTAGTGGAAGACAAATATGCTGCCATTTTTTCTTATTAAAAAAGTAAACCAACTAAAAACCATCACTTTCAATACCCTAAGCTTCTGATTAGAGTGAACTGACTATGCAATTGACTTGAATGGACACGGCAATCAGAGAGAGAGAGAGAGAGAGAGGATGGAGGTGGTCTCGTCTTAATGCCACGACGACGACAACAACAACAATAACACCAACAACGAAACCAAACCGCTATTACAAGGGACGCGTCTTATTGCATCTGAACACCAACATTTTGACTCGAAAAACAACACGCGGTTAGTTGCCTTTTTTCTTCGTATTCCGGAGATCATAACTACGCGGGTGAGCACACACACACACACACACACACACACACACACACACACACACACACACGGAAGGGAAATCCAATTAATATCTATACAGTCTCTCGTATGTTATTTATCAATTGCAGTTTTAGCGTTTGTTACAATACTACTAATAATATTCTAAAGGAGGAAAACTTTCTACCAACCTGAAATAGAAAAAAAAAATATACGTAACTTCATCACCAATTAATGTATAAACATGTCAAAAAAAAGATGAAAGAGTAGGAGCAAATGATTCAGTTCGTTAGAAGAGTCCTGAAAACTATTAGTGCGTGTAAATGTAATTGTAACACGGAAGGGAATAATGTGTAGCTTTCCATTACTCAAATACAGACGATTGTGTGTCAGACATTTTTTTTTTTCATATTTGTATACGTAATGAAAACAAGGCTGCCGCTGGGAGAAAAATGTACAGAAAAACAAAGAGGGGGGAAGTAGATCAGAGGAAATTAATGAAGAGGTAATGGTGTACCGGAAATGTAGCAATGGGGAGCGAGGGAAGTGGAGGAAAAGGGAAGAAGAGAAGCCTGCCTGAGGAGGTGAAGTTTGTGAAGAGTTAAGCTGTTCATTAATGAGAGAAGAATGTAGCTCTGTGTTTGCTGTTTTAGGGAAATAATGAACGTAATGATCATAAATGAGGTGGATCATTGTAACAGGAAATGCACTGCTGATTTATTATTATTATTATTATTATTATTATTATTATTATTATTATTATTATTATTATTATTATTATTATTAATATTATTATTATTATTATTATCATCATCATCATTATCGTCATCATCATCATTATCATCATCATCATTATCTCTAATATGATGATAATAAATATAACTCTTTCTTCACTATTATCACCTTTTATGTACATTCTCAGCTTTCTTTGCAATCATTGATACTTATACACACCCCCAATAGCATTACATTCCCTTCTGTGCTGTCTTTATCACCTCCTGACCCGCCCTACTTCAGTTATACCTTTCCCTTCTCACTTCCCTCTAACACAATATATTTCTCTCCCACAGGTAACTCCCGCCTCCAGCACCACCGCCATATACCCGCCTCGCTCTCTCTCTCTCTCTCCCTGCCGGCCATATTGACACTCAGGTAAGGTAAACCGATACACCTTTTATTGTTTTACTGCAGTGTCGAGAAAAACCAGGTCAGGAGAGGTGCAGGAGAATAGGAAGAGGGGAAGTTTTAATCACTGCATGTCACTATTCGTATCACTGGTTTGTCTTCGTTTTTATCTCTATTTCCTGTGCATTCCTTTTTTTTTTTTTAGTATGTATTCTTTTTTTTTTAATCCATGTGTTTTATCGATTTTTTCTGTTATGTCTCAGTTTTTTTTTTAATCTATCTCCCTTCTATTCTTTTCATTTTTGGTTTCGTCTTCCTCTTTTATTTTCTATATATCCTTTTTATCCTTTGGTCTGTTTTCTTTGTGTTTTATCTGTTTCCCATCTATTCTATTCTCTTTTTGTCATCTTAGTTTCCCATCTTCTTCATATGCCTTTGTCTTTTCCTTACCATTTTCCTTTCACTGGCAGTAAAGTCAAATATAGCTGTGTCACGCACCACAATATTTTAGGGAGGCTGCACGTTCATTTTAGTAAAATGTTAACAGTCAATAAACGAAATTAACTCTCAAG
>NC_087157.1:17783876-17826376 GCF_035594125.1 Scylla paramamosain | reverse complement strand
TTTTTCGTGTTTTTTGTTTTCATTTGTTTGTTTTCTTATTTTCTTTTTAACTTTGTGTATGTGAGTTTGTTTGTTTGTTTGTTTGTTTATGTGTTTGTGTCTTTTTTTGTCTGGCTGTTTGTCTGTTTCGGTCTTCATTTGTCCATTTTCTCTCTCTCTCTCTCTCTCTCTCTCTCTCTCTCTCTCTCTCTCTCTCTCTCTCTCTCTCTCTCTCTCTCTCTCTCTCTCTCTCTCTCTCTCTCCGTGTATCGTCTTTTATATGTCTTTTTCTATCGTTGTTTTCTTTACTCTCGCTGAATTGTTCGGGTTCACTTTCACGGAAGCGTCGATCATTTCTGAGCATGAAAGTTTTTTGCAGAAGTTTTATCACCGTAAGCTGTTGATGCATTACTCTTTTGGTTTGATTTATGATACCTAGAGAGAGAGAGAGAGAGAGAGAGAGAGAGAGAGAGAGAGAGAGAGAGAGAGAGAGAGAGAGAGAGAGAGAGAGAGAGAGAGAGAGAGAGAGAGAGAGAGAGAGAGAGAGAGAGAGAGAGAGAGAGTCTACCACATGAACATGGCGGCAGTATCGTCTTCCTTAATATTTTACTATGTTCTTATCGTTGATCGTTACCGAGGGATTTATATAATTTAGTGTTGTCAGAAGTGATCATTGTGCATAGGAGAAAGTATTGCGTGTGTGTGTGTGTGTGTGTGTGTGTGTGTGTGTGTGTGTGTGTGTGTGTGTGTGTGTGTGTGTGCGTAAGAAGTTCTCGTCCTGCTTATCTCCACACTCCCCTTCCCTTGTCCCTTCCTTCCCCCATACAAAGAGGCCGCCTTATAACCCTAATCTCACTAAAGCACCGGGAAAAAACGTCCCTTTCATCTCCATCAGGTGTTTAATTATGCAAAACATCTTAATGGGTGTTAACTTTTTGCATTTATTTTCTTCTTTAACACCCAGAGCTCTTAATTAAAACTTCTTCCATTGCAATCAGTCTGACTTGCTACACAATAGGCTTTCATTGCCGTTAATTATTACTATTGTTGCTGCTGAGTGCGCCCAATGTAGCTGCTTTATAAAGTTTAAGTTTCTATGCACTGGTATTGTACTTTTAAACAGACGTAGCTTATTTTGTAGGAAGGAAGGAAGGAAGGGAGGAAGGGAGGGAGGCGGGCTGGTGAAGCTCTGCGATATTGGAAGTGCCTTGATTACAATAAGAGGATAAAATTTTGTAAATAACGCGTAGAATCACATAAAACAAGAACATAGGGAAGCTGCAAGAAGCCATCAGACCTACACACGACAGTCCTAACATGGAAAAACATACCAACATACCTACCTGTTTCCACCAATCATCCTTATCCATGGACATGTAATCTTATTTTGAAAGCTTCCTCAGTACTAGTCATGAACAAATTTACAACTTGGTACAAGGAGGACATTTGGCACTGGTAGAAATATGTCCATAGGTTTGTTGTTGTGGTGGTTGTGTTGCCTCTGAGTTATTTCTTCAGCCACGTTGGGCGCCGTGTGGGGAGCTGACGGGGAGATAAGTACTGTAGCTGAGGGTGAATCAGAGACGCTTAAATCCAAGGTGCAGTTTAGAGTTTTGGGTGGAAACTGATGTGAAAGTGAGGCGGAGTGTTACCGGTGGAATGTTGTAAAGGTGTGAAAAGAAAACAACAGCCTCTCTCTCTCTCTCTCTCTCTCTCTCTCTCTCTCTCTCTCTCTCTCTCTCTCTCTCTCTCTCTCTCTCTCTCTCTCTCTCTCTCTCTCTCTCTCTCTCTCTCTCTCTCTCTCTCTCTCTCTCTCTCTCTCTCTCTCTCTCTCTCTCTCTCTCTCTCTCTCTCTCTCTCTCTCTCTCTCTCTCTCTCTCCAGAATTTTTTCCCCTTACCTCTCCACTCTCGTCTCCTTGGCCAGGATTCTGGTCCTTACTTCCTCCCTTTTCCTGCCCGCCGCTCCACAAGTATACCCTACATCTTTTATCAATGCCTTTTTCCTTCACTTTCCTCTGACCTCGCCTGTGGTCATACCCTTGAAAAATATACGTAAGGGTTTCGTCAGGTATGCAGAAGGAAGAGTTTGAAAATTCATAGAGGCCGGAGGAGGAGCACTCTGGGGCCCCAAAGAATGATCAAACAAGTTCTCGCTTCGTCGGCTGTCGGGAATTTGAAAGGACGGCGTCTTGTGTTGCCTCTTCTGTCCTTCTCTCTGTCCCATCCTGTCTGTCTCTGTCTGTATGTCTGTTCGTCTGTTCCGTGTGTCTTTTACCTTTCCTCGCCACGGACGTCGCTCGCTCCATGTTCTTGTGTGTTGCTTTTCTTTTTCTTTTTTTTTCAGTGCGTTCTTTTCAATATGTTCACTTCCTTTACTTCCTCTCCAGGTGTTTTTCTTTTTCCTCTTTTCCCTTTTCTTCTTTTTCTGTCCTGCGTCTCTGTCTTTCTCTCTCTCGGACAGTCTTTTGAGTATTCTCTCCATTTCTGTAAGTCTCTGACTGTCTCTGTCTCTGTCTGTCTGTCTGTCTGTCTCTGTATGTCTGCGTCTGTTTGTCTGTCTGTCTGTTTGTGGGTTTGTCTCTTCCTGTGTCTCTCTCTCTCTCTTTCTGTGTGTCTCTCTCTCTCTCTCTCTCTCTCTCTCTCTCTCTCTCTCTCTCTCTCTCTCTCTCTCTCTCTCTCTCTCTCTCTCTCTCTCTCTCTCTCTCTCTCTCTCTCTCTCTCTCTCTCTCTCTCTCTCTCTCTCTCTCTCTCTCTCTCTCTCTCTCTCTCTCTCTCTCTCTCTCTCTCTCTCTCTCTCTCTCTCTCTCTCTCTCTCTCTCTCTCTCTTTTTTTTTTTTTTTTTTTTTTTTTATTTATACAAATCTACATGATACGTGTTTACAGAGTTGCTGTACATATACTTTACATATTTCATACAACAATTTAGGCTAAAGAAGTCACTGTTAATGCCTTCTATCTGAAAGCCTCTCTCTGTTTGTCTGTTACAACCACACATTCACTGCAGTCTTGAACTGCTGCCTGGTCCAGCCCTCAACACTTGGCTGCACGGTAACAAACTCTCTCTCTCTCTCTCTCTCTCTCTCTCTCCCTCTCCCTCTCCCTCTCTCTCTCTCTCTCTCTCTCTCTCTCTCTCTCTCTCTCTCTCTCTCTCTCTCTCTCTCTCTCTCTCTCTCTCTCTCTCTCTCTCTCTCTCTCTCTCTCTCTCTCTCTCTCTCTCTCTCTCTCTCTCTCTCTCTCTCTCTCTCTCTCTCTCTCTCTCTCTCTCTCTCTCTCTCTCTCTCTCTCTCTCTCTCTCTCTCTCTCTCTCTCTCTCTCTCTCTCTCTCTCTCTCTCTCTCTCTCTCTCTCTCTCTCTCTCTCTCTCTCTCTCTCTCTCTCTCTCTCTCTCTCTCTCTCTCTCTCTCTCTCTCTCTCTCTCTCTCTCTCTCTCTCTCTCTCTCTCTCTCTCTCTCTCTCTCTCTCTCTCTCTCTCTCTCTCTCTCTCTCTCTCTCTCTCTCTCTCTCTCTCTCTCTCTCTCTCTCTCTCTCTCTCTCTCTCTCTCTCTCTCTCTCTCTCTCTCTCTCTCTCTCTCTCTCTCTCTCTCTCTCTCTCTCTCTCTCTCTCTCTCTCAGGTGCATCAGTTTGGAGGGGAATGGTCTGTCTTGCATTTGGATGAGAGTAGTTATCACAGGGAGGGCGACAGGGAGAGAGCTGGTGACTGGGTGGCGGTGGTGGTGGTGGTGGTGGTGGTGGTGGAAGGCCTATGGTAAAGAAGCCTATAATAGGGAAGGTGGGGGTAATGAGTGGGGGGATTGAGGGCTGGCGATGGTGATGATAACGGAGTGAGTATATGGAAATTTTCACTCATTTTTTTCCGCCGCGTGCGTTGTCACTGGTCTCTTCTCACAGCTCTCACTACTCTCACTGGCCCCACTGGTCTCCCTCCTGATTAACATAAAGAAATGAAGCCGCTACATCACCCACCACGGTGCTGGGCGTTCAGTTCACAGCTATTTAATTAACACAATTACAGGTTAATCTGAGATAGAGCACGCGATTATGATAACGCCTCGCAGTTTTGAGGTAAAACTCCTCTCATTTATTTGGACGCGGTACTTGACCAGCCGGCGGCGATCAGAATTAATTACAATAATGGGCTTAATGTAATTTCTAATCCGGAGTTTGGTTCTTGTTAGTCCGCGCTGAGAGCCAAAGTCCAGCCCGGCGTCCTGCCTGCACGGCGTGGTTTTTCCTTCATTGCAGCGCCACTTTAATTAGTTCATTGTAATTAATGCGAACGATTATTAAAAGATATACCAGTTTGCATATTTTAACCAGAATTCAATGGCCCCAGTGGTAATAATGATAATAATTTGGGCGTTTGAGATTACACCCAGGAGCTTCAGGGAGGGGGAGGAGAGGAGGGTGGGCGGGAAGGGGCGAATTAACATTTATTACTGCGAATGGGTTTATCAGGTGATCGCCGCTAATATCACCCTCGCATTTTTTTCTCCTGTAGGTACGTGGAAGGTGCGGCTGCCGTGTGGAGGGAGACAGAAGCTGGAGACACTTTCCCCTCTCTCCTTCTCTGTCTCTCCAACACACCTAAAATCTGGAGGCGCCGAGGCGGTGATTCTCCTCCTCGTCTGCAGGTATGTGGCAAGATTACACACCTGTCCCCGCATCTGTATTCCTGTTGAGTGCTCGCTCCTGCAGGGAAATGGGCGGAATTGGCTCTAAAGTACAAGTTTGGGGCGGAAATACAAGTATATATGCCGGGGCGAAGCAGCAAAAAAGGTAACGTAATGAGGCACTTTGATTATATTTTTTGTTGTAAGGGAGGAGGTCATTTCCACGCCCTCCCTGCCAGCCAATCACGGCGCGCGAGAAAAAAATCTACAAGGTTATTTCCCCTCTATTGCTTCCGTAAAAATGGTTTCTAATTGGAAGGAGTACCGAGCAGGGAGGCAAGGAAGGAGGGAAAAAAGAAGTAGTAGGAGGAGAGAAGAAGAAGGAGGAGGAGAAGAAAAGAAGGAAGAAACAGGAGCGCAGTGGATGTGAGTTACCAAGAAAAGAATAAATGAAGAAGTGGAAAAAAGTGACTTGGAAACAGAGGAAGGAGGGAAGGTGCACGGTGGCAGCGAGAACGGAGAGACAAAATTAGTGGGGAAGAGGAAACGAACGTCGAAAAAAAAACTAATGGAAAAAAAAGAAACATTTTATTACGAAGGTTACATGACGTGCAGTAAAATCTGGAAATGGGAAGCATAACTGGAGGTGTTTAATTTTATCACAGATGGATTTGTTATTTTTGGGACTTTGTGTCTCATAGAATTGCCAATCAGGTTTTAGTCTTCAGTACAAATAACAACATGACGCGGTGGTTCCTTCAGGTGACCACAGGCGATTTCACGGAGCAGAATTGCCACTAAAGGTATTTGGTCTACTCGATCCCTCCTCTTGGCTTCACTGGTGTCTCGGGAAATTTCATTCTTAATTTGCATCAGGCTATTTTGTAATTTGCATCAGGCTATTTTGTAAGGCTGGTGGAGTCACTGGAGGTGGAGGATTAGTGATGTGGTCAGAGATGTGAAAGAAATAGCTACTATAAGGGGAAAAAGAACAAAAAAGGAGAAGAAGGAGAAGGAGAAGAGAAGAAGGAAGAAGAAGAAGAAAAGAAGAAGAAGAGGAGGAGAAGGAGGAGGAGGAAGAGGAGGAATAACAACAGCAACAACAACAACAACAACAACAGACTACCACCACCGTCCCCACCAATACCACCACCACCACCACCGTCCCCACCAATACCACCACCACCACCACCACCACTCCCACTACCACCACCACCACCACCACAACAACAACAAAAACTACCACCGCTTCCGTTTTCTTCTTATCATCCAGTTTCGTCTCCCCTACCGACACTTTCCTCACATACCAACCATCGCCACATCTTTCTTCCCTCTCACCCTCCCCTCCCACCCTCCCACGATCCCTTCTATTTCCATCATCCCTACTCTATCGCCTCCGCCTCATCAGTTTACCTTTCATCCTCCATCTGAAGCTCAATGTCCGGCGATAAAGCACACCAAATCTGCCTTTCCTTCCATAACTTAAACTCTCCCCTCTTCTTTGTATTCTCTCTCTCTCTCTCTCTCTCTCTCTCTCTCTCTCTCTCTCTCTCTCTCTCTCTCTCTCTCTCTCTCTCTCTCTCTCTCATACATAGTCCTAGATATGAATGAGACAATTGAGTTTTCTTAATATTTGTAAGAGAAAGAAAGAGAGAATAACTGGAATAGGTGGCATTAAGAAACAATAAGAAAAAAAAGGGAACCTAACTAGATAAGTGCAATAGATAGACGAAAAACAAGAAAGTGAAAGCTTAAAAAGGGAAGGAGAGAAGAGGAAGGATGGCAGGGATAAGGGAAGGAAACATGAGAGGCGGTAAGAGTGAAGAGGAGCTGCAAGAGAGGCAAGAGTGAGATATTTGTGACTGCTTCTGGTGTGTCTTCGTGGTGTGAGTGCTGAGATGTATTGGGAGAGAGAGAGAGAGAGAGAGAGAGAGAGAGAGAGAGAGAGAGAGAGAGAGAGAGAGAGAGAGAGAGAGAGAGAGAGAGAGAGAGAGAGAGTGACTGACTGACTGTTCATTAGTTAAAATTAGCAGATATATGAAAATAAAAGCCAAGGATCCAATAGTTGGTGTACACAATGAGTAGCGCGATACAGGAATGGGAAGCTGGTGTGTGTGTGTGTGTGTGTGTGTGTGTGTGTGTGTGTGTGTGTGTGTTTCAATAGTTTGGTGTTCGTTGATTTATGTTTTCCTATGACTTGTGTCCTTTAGGAATCTGAATGCCAACTCAACTTTAGGAATAGAAATAGACTTTGGAATTGGTTTTATTTGGTCTGTTTTGGAATACCATGCCTTGATATCTTCTTGCAATCTTCAGCAGTCTGTAAAAAAGAAAAAAAAAATGTTATGAAACTGATGAACGAATGAATGAAAGACGCCAGTGGTTCACTCATAATATTACATAACTATGTCGATAACACCAACTGATAAATAAAACGAAATTGTCTCACAAGAACGACAGTGATGAAGGAAAGAAGAAAATGAATAGCACCATACCCAAAAAAATCACGTGTAGTTATCAAGACGATGGCAGTAATAAAGGAATGAAGAAAAATAGATAGTATATTACCAAAAAAAATAATCTGCCATACTAAAAAAATCACTTACAATTATGATGGCACGATGACGGAGGCACTGACGAAGGAGTGAAAGATAAAAAGCCACTGCCCTCGCAAACCCAAACCTCAAAGGGCTGTGCATCTCCAGGGCGCCGCTTCTGTTGAGAGATTTTTATACGGGTCGACTGTGAAAAAGTTTGCCAAGGTTCCCTCCAGGGGTCGAGAGTCAAAGGCGCCGCGAATCTGATGGAGTTCCGTTAGAGATTTTACTTGAATGAGAAAAAAAAAAAAAAGGTTATAGGAATGTTTAGAGAGGAATGGCGACATTTCAGCAAAGGAAATTAAATAAATAAATAAGTTCTAGTAGGTGATGTTAATTGTAATTGTGCTTAAATGCTGGTGAGGTGAGTTTCATCATTATCATCATCATTATCATCATATTTACAGAAAGACTCCGTGCTTTGTCGTTGGGTCATTATCATCTTTATCGTTATTATTATCATCATTACCATATTTATCTATCCGGTATTATCGTCATTACCGTCATCATCACCATCATCTCTGTTCCACGCATCCATTTCATTATCACTGTAATCTGCATACTAGTATTTCATTATACGAGGCATTACTTTTTTCATATACAGAACAGCTAATACTAAAGTGCGTCACAATATTTCCTTTTAACTATTGATTACACATAGTTCCATGAAATATGATGATTACAATAGTGTGGAAAACATTACTCTTATATCAACAACGTGATTATTGAGAGCGCAGGCGACACCCACACGCTGACAAACACGATTGGTTTTATAACAATAACACAGCTGTTTTCTCTCATGAATAATACGTCTTTTGACAGGCCATGGTTAAACAGATGGACCAGAGCGCAAATGACACGGGAATTAATAGTACACAAGATAAGATAAGACCTCACATACCCCAGCTTCGCTAGGGAATGAGGCAAAATATTCACCAGCACTCAAAAGCAAAATTACACTTAAGCTCTGTGATGGCGTACGGACTGCCCGAATTATTAATCTACATTACGAGTATTACTTTCATTACCTTATGTAAATTGGTGTCCAGTGTGCAGAGTTTGATAATACAATTCACGCAGGCCAGACGGCTCTTAATGTCCTTCAAATCTCTCTCTCTCTCTCTCTCTCTCTCTCTCTCTCTCTCTCTCTCTCTCTCTCTCTCTCTCTCTCTCTCTCTCTCTCTCTCTCTTTCTCTTTCTCTTCTCTCTCTCTCTCTCTCTCTCTCTCTCCTCTCTCTCTCTCTCTCTCTCTCTCTCTCTCTCTCTCTCTCTCTCTCTCTCTCTCTCTCTCTCTCTCTCTCTCATTAGTAATTATTAAATGAGGTATGTACACAGGACGAAGCGTGCAGTGACAGACTATAACATTGTTGAAGTAATGCATGATTGTTTCAGCGGTACAGTCACGCCAAACTCTGGAACTCTCTACTTACTGCTGTTTTTTTTTTCTCTCTTTCTTATAATTTTAATTATTTTGAGAGCAGCAGCAAAACACTAAATTCACAAATCTTTTAGAGAGTCTTTCTTTGAATAACATTGCGAACAGTGATTGAACAGGGTTTTTTTTTTTTTCACACGTAAAATAAGTGCTTGTACTTTCTCGGCCTTTTACAAACTAGAAATATAATGGTTTGTGTTAATACTACCATTCCACTAAGCGCAATGCCCCGCTTAGTCTCAGAGGACGAAAAACAGAGAGAGTTTATTCATAATTTAGTTACACACTCGCGCAGCGGATCATGCTCCGGAAGTTTGACGGGACTAGACTCAACTTGCCCGAGGAACACGCTGCTCACGGCGGGATCTAATGAGATGCCTTAACACAATGAAAGAGCGTGAGAATATCTTTTTATGAACAAGTTGGATCTGACTTTCTGGAAAAAAAGTGTTTGCTTGAAACTTGGATAGAGTTATTAGATTCTGCAGGATGTTGCCGTCACCAGGAGGTTTCGTGGTGCCAGCCTGCCTCGCCCTGCAGGTCCTGAATGGTGCTGCGCGAGACGTGGCTCCAGATTCCTGTAAGAATTTTTAATATAAGAAGGGATTCTGGTCTAGGCTAACCGAAAAGGCTATTGAAAGGCCCACTGAATTTCCCAGTCCTAAAAGAGTGTAGTGAAAAGGGTTATCCAAAATCAAGTGGCTTGAAATCTCCCTCTTGTAACAGTTCAAATCAGTGACAGAAGGAAATACAGAAGCAGGCAGGGAGTTCCAGAGTTCATTAGTAAAAGGGATGAAAAACAGAATGGTGGTGTGATGGTGTGACATTTGGCTCTTTGTCTGTAACGTACAAGCCTGCCTATGCTTGTCTCACCTCTTGTTTAATTGTGCATGCTGACCACTGCTGTACGTCTTCCCGCTCAGGCGTGGGCTAACCTCTCGCAAACGAGTTCCTCTGTAGACAGACTTCAGTATACTTTTGGTTGTTAACAGAGTGTTTCTTTGCCCACCACCACACCAGTATCATATAGGACAACTGATGATGAGGTTTTCTGGTGTGCTTTTTTGTCCTTGAATCCTATGTTTTATATTTCTTTTATTGCATGAAGGATATTGGCCACAGCAGGTGGGAGATGGTCATAAGCGTGGCGCCCACTCCTCAACTCCCGGCACTCGATGAGCTTGTAATTAATTAACACGGAGGAAGGCGGTGGCGGATTGAGGCCACGGATTGCCTTCCTTTGTGGCGACTTCGCTCTCGAGTGATGAAATAAAACTTTCCTTGGGAATAAAAGAAAAACCTTCTTTGACTCAGGATTAATACTTCCAGGCCCGGTATTGACTTGGCGTTGGTTAATTTACTAAATGAGGAGAGCGTGGCGTTGGCTCTTCCCACGTCCCTTACTGCAGCAGGAAAGTTTTGCTGCAGTCCTGCTGGTGGTATATATATATATATATATATATATATATATATATATATATATATATATATATATATATATATATATATATATATATATATATATATATATATATATATATATATATATATATATATATATATATATATATATATATATATATATATATATATATATATATATATATATTTTTTTTTTTTTTTTTTTTTTTTGAGAAAATGTTGCCACATGACTGTTCTTTGCTTCTGATGGCAATTCTGGAATTGACTGTGATGGTAAGTCAAATGCACCAGTGTTGGTATGAGTTGTGAGTGGGCTGAATTGCTTCTGGTTTTGTCAAACTTTACTTGTTTACATATTTCATTATATGCTCTGAGTCAGTGATTTTAAATAAGTTTGTAAATATACCCAACTTTCTTCCAGTCACTGAAAATTAAAATATGAAAAAAAAATCCCTAAAATTTGGTAAAAAGTTTTGATGCATGCAAGATATAGAGTGTTTAATGGTGCCTGATTACTGGGAAGAAAAGAATGAAGGCTGCCGGCAAGTCCAGCGTTGTCTTTGTCACCCTTAGGTGGTTGGGACGGTGGTGGCAGATGCACTGTGGCAAGACACCTCGGGATGTGGTGAGCCCCTGAAGGCTGCTGCATCACTTCATCCTGCACAAGACAAGTGTACACTCCCTCCCTGCTGCAGGGACCTGCTCAGGTGGGAGGGACAACAATCTCATGGTGGTGTGTTGGTGTTTTTCTCTCTGCTGTTGCAGTCTGGGGTTTTCTTCACTACCAAGTGATAACTTCATCCTCTCCTGAGTACTTGAGAGGTGGACGCTGTGAGGGGTGTGGTGGGGGCTGGGATGAGGTGTGGGTGCCAGAGTGGTCACCTGCTGGTCTCTCTTCCACTATCTTGCCCTTGCCTTGAGAAGAGACTCCTTCTTAAATAAGCCACTTCATATTACTGTGGTAGGAGAAAAGTCCCCACAATGACCAGAGCAGCGAGGAGAGTGGTGGTGGTGGTGGTGATTGGTGGTGCAGCCCCTCCTCCCACTGACCTCCCCAGGAGTGGTGGTCTGTGTTCAGCCCTGTATGCTCATTAACGGCCTGCATAATTAACCAGTGTTCATTTACCTTTATCTTTTCACTCATCTTCACCAATGCCTCATATAATTTTGTGTTGCCCTCATAACTGCTTGCTTTCTCCACTCCCACACACACCACAGTGACCCACCATACTTCACCACGCTTCTGTAATGTTCTCTGTCGTAATGTCTTCTGTTGCGTCCTCATTTCTTTTCAGTCTCTTTCTCCACTTCACATGAACGTCTGCCATTCTTCATTTTCATTATTAGTCCAACTCCTCCCTTCTTTTCACCAGTATATTCTTTGTCTCCCTGTTCCTATCCAGTCACCCTCCTGCCACTCTCTATCACTGAGCCAGCCTGTTTCTGCCACTCTATCACGTCATACTCCTTTCCCTCCTCGATTACCTTGTTATTCATCATTTTCCTTCGCTCCATTCCCTTGTGTTAAGGAAGGCACATATCATCCTTGTTCCGCTCTCCTCACGCTTTGCCCCATTTCCTGTTTTTCTCAATTTTGTGCCCACTCGATAATATTCCAACCGGTCCACACTCTTCCACCAGCCGTTGCACTGCTAATCTTACAGTTTCTTCAGCATTTGCCATTTGTTGTTGTTCTTATGAGGTTATGAAAATTACTTGATCGTGACCCCTTAAAAAAAAATGTCTCGACTGACCTCTTACAAAACTTTATCTTCAAGATGTGATCTGGAATGAAAGTCTCTCTCTCTCTCTCTCTCTCTCTCTCTCTCTCTCTCTCTCTCTCTCTCTCTCTCTCTCTCTCTCTCTCTCTCTCTCTCTCTCTCTCTGTACATAATTATCATCTTCGCCATAAAATACGTCTGCTACAAGTTACATCAAGGAGACAGTGCAAGGTGAAGAGCACATGAACTGGTTAAGGGCGGAGAGAATAAGTTACGACAACAATTGACAGCAAAGGACATCGCGACAATAAAAAAAAAAAAAAAAGTGGGGGAGGGGAATTACTTGTTAAGGAGAAGACTGGAAGACTGGGGAGAGAGAGAGAGAGAGAGAGAGAGAGAGAGAGAGAGAGAGAGAGAGAGAGAGAGAGAGAGAGAGAGAGAGAGAGAGAGGTGCGTTAAACGAGGAGATAGTAGGAGAAACAGTAGATTAGTAGTAATAAAAGGAGGAGCAAGGGATATGATGAAAGAAAATGGGATGAAGAAACGTAAGAGAGGAAGAAAAGGAGGGGGAAGGGACGTGATGGAAGAAGGTGGGAGGAGGAAACGTAAAAGAGAAGAGGATGGGAGAGCAGAGAGGAGGAAGAATGTCGAAGGGGAAAGAGAAAAATAGTTGTTTGTCGTTAATTAACAGGAGGAGAAGGTGGAGGTGGAGGTGGAGGAAGAACAGGAGGAAGGGATGTGGTATAGGAAAAATGAATTAAGAAAAGAAAAATATTTGACATTAATAAAAAGAAGTGATGGGAGAAGAGGAGGAGGAGCGGAGAGGTAATACAATAAACTTAGGAGGAGGAGGGGTGGGTAATAGTTTGACAGTATTAATCTCTGTAGCAGGAGGGGGAGGAGGAGGAAGGGGAGGAATAGAGGCAAAAAAAAACAAAAAAAACAGAAGAACATAACAAATAAGGGAAGCTGCAAGGAGCCATCAGGCCTACACTAGGCAGGCAGTCCCTGTATGAAATATACCCAATTGTTTCCACCTATCATCTCCATCCATAAATCCGTCTAATCTTGTCTTAAAGCTCCCCAATGTCTTAGCATTATTAACTTGATTACTGAGTCCGTTCCACTCATCTACCATTCAGTTTAAGAACCAATTTCTTCCTATCTCTTTTTTAAACCTAAATTTCTCAAGCTTGAACCCTTCAGAAAAAAAATAGGAAAAGATAGGTATTTTTAAATAATATAATAGTAAAAGTAGAAAGAGGAGGAGAGGGAAGGACAAGTATATAGGAGGAGGGAGGGATGGGGGAGTAGGAGAGAGGGGCGTGGGGTAGGGAAGAGGAAAAGAGAAGCAGTAATAATAATCTGAATAGCAGGAGGAGAGAGACAGAGGGGTAGAGGGAAAGAAAAAAAAAAACGGAAGAAAAAGAGTAGTAGTTTAATGGATGAGGAGGAGGAGCGGAGCAAGGAGACAGAGAGACAAGTATGTTGGAGGAGGAGGAGGGGAAGGGGGGAGGGGATGGAGGAAAAGACCAGTAGTAGTGTACCAATAATAATCCGAGTAGGAGGTGGTAGTGGAGGGGGTGGAGGGCAAGGAGGAGAGGGAGAGGTGAACTGTGGGGGAGGGGTGGGTACTGGGTAGGTCCATCATTCACATCTGAGCAAGGGAAGGCGGTGGACGAGGACCAGCAGGCGGAGGTAAGACTACGAAGATTACGTTTGTTCTTCCTGTCTCTCTCTTTGTCTCTCTCTGTCTGTCTGAATGTTTCTATTTTTGTCCTTGAGTGTGTCTGTCTCTCGTCTGTCTGTGCCTGTCTGGCTGTGCATGTGATGGTGAAGTTAGTGGCTTTACATAGCATTTAAACTAACACTGGTGATTTAGGATGTGGTGGTGGTTGTGATGACTGCGTGGTTGTGTCGGTAAAGGTGAGTGGTGGCGGTGGTGACAGTGGTGGTGAAGGTAGTATGTATGTGTGTGTGGTGGTTTCAGTGATGGTGGGTAGTGTGGTGAAGGCGTGTGTGGTGTGCGTGGTGGTGATGGTGTGTGTGTGTGTGTGTGTGTGTGTGCGTGCGTGCGCGTGTGTGTGTGTGTGCTATCTAGATGTGTTGTAACAGCCCTGGTTAAAGTTGTGTTCAATGTGTTGGAGTTTGTAATGGTAGTTTCAATAACGAAAATTCGGCACCTTTATCAAGCTCTAGGAAAAATTAATGGCGTTTATACGAGTAGCGACAGTTTATCAAGCGTTCTGTTCTTAAGACAGGGTGTGCAGTGGAAGTTATCAGGGTTTTCAGTGGTGTGTTTTACATGTGCGTTTATCAAGCGTGCTACACATTTTGACAGGTTGGAGTGGAATTTGCGAATTAGTGGTTGTTTAACAAGCAGTCTAGATCTTTAACAGGCTGTACAGGGGAAGTATATAAGGGTTTTCAGTGGTGTTATTTTGAGTAATGGTAGTTTAACGAGCATTTTGTACCCACTTGACTGATTGTAGTGGAATTTGCGAGTTAGTGGTAGTTTAAGGGGTAATCTGCACCTGTAACATGGTGTACAGTATGTTATTAGCTTCATTGCAATATAAGTATTGATGTATCCTTTAAGTGCTATAATGTTAGGTATTGGGGTTTTCAATAACTTTTTTTATGAGAATAGTGATGGTTATAATAAGCATCCGTAGTGGAAGTTATTAAGGTTTTAATGTTTTCAAATGTTGTCCCGTATCGTAGTGGTAATTTTAAAGTCTTTGTACCTTTGAGATGCTGTAATGGTGACTATTGGGTTTTTCAGTTGTCCTTACAAGAGTCGATAGCTATAACAAGGGTTGTCATGAATTTTTTTTGGATTCTTAATAGTGTTCACAACTGGAGAGCTAGTCTTAACAAGCAGTCTGCTTATTTTGAAAGGCCGAAATATAGGTTAGTAGGATTTTCGTTTATTTATTTATTTTTTTATTACTGCAGATAGTTCAAGACATCCATAATTTGAACTTTTTTTTTTTTTAAGGTTTTGTTAGATAACGCAAACTGATTATTTTCCTTTGTTCCTTAAAACCTTTTCTTTCGAGCGATCCAGTGACTCTCGTTCTCCATTTCTCTCTGTCTCGTGCTTGTGTAAGTGCTCTTGGTTATTAAACTTTCCCACCTCCATTTCCTTTACAGTTCTCCATCTCGCAGTGTTTACACACGACTGCCCCACAGTACTCGCTCATCCCTTCTGTCTTTCCCATTCCCTCCATTTCTTCACCCAACTTTACATTTTTAGATCAATATTTACCTTCCTCAAGTCAACTTTTCTTTTATTTCCTTATCTCCATTATCCGTTCCTCCTTTTAATTTACTACCATTCTCTCTCTCTCTCTCTCTCTCTCTCTCTCTCTCTCTCTCTCTCTCTCTCTCTCTCTCTCTCTCTCCTGTTTATTTTTTAAAGGATGTTTTCTGGACTGTAGTGATCGTTCAATGTGTATCCTAAATAGTCCCCTTGGCCTGAATATTGTTGCGATATTACAGGCGTAGGATTCCCGTCTTCTTTTGCCCTCTTTTTCTCCTCTCAATGTTCTCCCTTCATTCTCACCATTATTCGTCCATATCCCCAGCTGTACGAAAAATAAGACTTTCCCCAGTTACTAGTACCATATTCCCTCATCTCCATCATCACTACTACTGCTACTACTAAATACTATTACTGTCACTATTACTAGTATTTATTACATTCGTATACCTACTACAACATGTCTATTATTATATCTACTATTACTATTATATATCTATTACTGCTGCATCACCTTTTGAACAGATAACACTCCCACCTCTGATCTCACCCCACTTCCACCACCGCCACCACCAGTGTGTTGGGTGTTAAGGGCTTAAGGCGGCTGCATGAGCGAGGCGCCGTCAGGCAGGCTTGTGATGGCTGTTACTCTTGCCAGTCTCGGTCAAATTTCGCTCCTTGTAGCGCAATTCCCGCTGACGTTTTACAAAACTACTGTTTCATTATCTTGCATGTAAAAAAAAAAAAAAAAAAAAATTGGGAGTGTTTTAAGAGCAACTAAAATTCTGTTCTCGCAATAGGATTTTTTTTTTTTTTTTTTTTTCTAATTTCAAAACCGCCGATCATTGTTCTCTGCAAGAAGTTTGAGTGTTCTGAAAGCCCTGTTATAATTCTCCTCGCTGGTGTGGATAGTTGTGTTGATTTCTTTTCCTTTGGCCCGTATTCCAGAGTGAGGGGTTGGCATCGTGTACGAGTCTCCTCCAGTGATTTTGTTCCTTGCATTTTCGTGTGATTTCTGCCCTTTGCAATTCTATCCCTTCATCTCAGTATTTCTCTTGATCATTTCCCTCAACTGGTATTCTCCATTTTCTAATCGATCCCTGATCTAATCTTACTATCCAAACCATTTTTTTTTTTTTTCCCTTACCACTTCCATAATGCAGTCCACTCCTGCCCTCCTTTTCACTTTAGCCCCATTATTCACATCAACATTGTCCTCTTCTTTCCAGTATCCTCTCATCTGTTTAGTGCCCATGTTTTTCTTCCATATATTACTGGTCTAAAACCATTCTCTTCCCTCACAGCACACCACCACCACCACCACCACCGCCACCAGTGCGCACCACCAGCACAGTCTGGAGGATAGGAGGAAATGTTGCTCCAGATACCAAGCTTGAAAATCCAAGGCAAATAGACTTGTGTAAGTTAATATAGGTAAAGTTAGACAAGATATTGAGGTAATGATAATGACAGGCTGGTGGCACATTAGTTTCATAAGTTAATGGTAATGGCAGGCTGGAGGCACATTACTTCATAAGTTAACATAACATACTCAGATAAATTCAATGGGAAGATCTTGTGCTTTCATGTTTTTTTACTTCCTGAATATTTTACATACCCATTTTTCTATATTCCCACCACATGTCTTTCAGTAATTTAAGATTTTGACAAAGGAACATTTGTTAAGGAGAGTTATAAGGTCAAATATAAAGATGATCACGTCTTCACTTGAGTTTTATTGCATTTCATCCACTTAAAAGGTTTTAAATTTGTCAATCATCAATGTCAATCCTTTACAGGGATGTCTGGTGTTGCATTGTTAGAATCTGGAGGTGTGGATCCTCACTCCTTGATCAAGCAGCAGCAGTGGCAGCAGTCATTGCTGCCCAGAGGAGGAAGCATCAGGATGCATCTGAGAGTGTTCATTGGTTGCCGGAGGCGATATGTCACTGATTCAATGTAACACGCAAGGCAGCCAATCACAGGAAGGCTTTGTGTTATCACCAAGAATGCAATGAAACATTGTTTATAAACTGTTATGTGCCCACAGCCACCAATCATCATAGTATTCCAGGGAGTAAAAAATAATGGTTAATGATTTCCATAAAAACAAGAACCATATTGATTCAAAACAGGCCAAAAAATACGAGAAATAAATAGTTTCATCCACATTAGAAAACTGGTGAGACTAAAAATTTGCCCACTAGCATATTTGCTTATTATTTTATCTTGACCAAACTGTAAATTGCATATGGAATTTAGTTAACTAATGTTTTGGAAATTGCTTTAAGTAATATGACCAAATTCCCTAAATGACTTTGTTGCATAATGGGAGATAAAAAATTTTCTTTCTGCTCACCCTTTGGGACCCAAACTTCTAGAAAAAAGAAAATTATTTTAAATATGTTCTTCACTGTTGAGGTTAAATAAATGTTCTACATTGTTGAGGAAGAGTTAGGTTAGGGTAGGTTGTTAGCTTGGTTAGCTAGGTTGGACTGATGGTAGCAATGCTTAAAACCCCTCCAAAGTTTGCTGTTGTGTACATGTTGTAATTTAATGTTGGTGCTGTGTAAAATTTATCCAGATAGTTGATAACCATAACTAAGAAACTGCTAAGCACTGAATTATAGATAGCAGTGTGTACAGTAAGTACCTGTGGCAGTCAGGTCTGAGATGGTGACCACTGCAGTGCTTAAAATCTTCAAGATGAGTACTTATGCATTCAAGTATTACAACAGGTGAAGGACCTCCAGAGGACACCACCTACACTGTTGTCCTGCGGATGCTGTCACTAACAGCTTTTGCAGAACTGCCAGTCCCTGACAGGTAAGTAAAGAACAAAAAAAAAAAAAAAAAAAAAAAAAAAAAAAAAAAAAAAAAAAATTACGTTTTGGAAATTACTACCATTCTTAACTTAAAGTACAGTAGTGTAAATGTCACAACAACCAAATTTGGTAAAGCACCAGCTTTCATGGGGCCAGCAGGGCAACCACTCAGATTCCTGAGTTTAGATATCTGCACACATGAATAATTATTAACCCAACACAACTATGTAACAGACATAAACATGAATAAATTGATATATATATATATATATATATATATATATATATATATATATATATATATATATATATATATATATATATATATATATATATATATATATATATATATATATCTTTTCTTCATTAACTTGTGTAACATTTGTGGTCCTGGATCTAATTTTTGATCAGTAGAATACCACCTCTCCTCTACTAAACCTCATCATCTTTTCCTCACTGAAACACAGGTGTCTGAGGCAACTGACAGTAACCCATTTTCTGTTCCCTCCAACTTTCCGTCTCCATATTCAGTCCAAAGTTGAATGTTGTGTCTATGTGCGCAACGACTTAACCTGCTCTCGTGCCCCATGCTCTTGAATCTTCTGAGTTTTCCACCATCTGGCTATGACTACAGAGTCACTCTCTAAATTTATCTGTACTGTATACCTCTCACCTAACTCCTCTGACTATAAGAAATTTTTTGACCACTTAATTTCCATAGTGGAGCACATTCTGTCTCTCTTCCCTTTTGCAGAGATCTCCATTCTTGGAGACTTCAATATTCATCACCAGCTTTAGCTTTCCTCTCCCTTCACTGACCATCCTGGTGAACTAGCCTTCAACTTTGCTATCCTCCACAACCTAGAGCAATTGGTACAACACCCTACTTGTGTTCCTTACCATCTTGGAGATACACCCAACATTCTTGACCTTTTCCTGACCTCTAATCCTTCTGCTTATGCTGTCACCCTTTCTTCTCCGTTGGGCTCCTCCGATCACAATCTCATATCTGTATCTTGTCCTATCGCACCAATCCCTCCTCAGGATCCCCATAAGTGGAGGTTCCTCTGGCATTTTGTCTCGGCTAGTTGGGGGACCTGAGGAGGTATTTTGTTGATTTTCCTTGGAATGACCACTGCTTCCTTGTCAGAGACCCGTGTCTGTGTGTTGATTGCATAACAGAGGTGATAGTGTCTGGCATGGAAGCATACGTTCCTCACTGTTTTTCTCGACCTAAATCTTCCAAACCTTGGTTTAACACAGCTTGTTCTTGTGCAATACATGATAGAGAGGTGGCCCACAAAAAATTACTCGAGCCTTCCATCACCAGAATCTCGTGTGCTATGTATTTCTGCTAAAAACCATGCCAAGTGTATTCTCTGACTAGCCAAAAACTTCTTCATTGATAGAAAGTGTCGGTCTTTCAAGATCTAACTCCCCTCATGACTTCTCACATCTAGTCAAAGATATCTCCAATAACTTTTCTTTTTTCCCTCCTTTATTTCAGCCAGATGGCACTACTATCACATCCATCTCTAAAGCTGAACTCTTTGCTCAGACCTTTGTTAAAAAGACTACCGTAGGCCTTGTTCCTTCCTCTCTTCCACCCTCTGACTACTTCATGCCTTCGCTGGCATAAATCCTCAGAAGGCTTATGGACCTTATACGAGTCCCTCCTATTGTTCTCTGAAACTGCACCTCTGTGCTTGCTCTTGTTTAGTCAAACTCTTTCAACTGTCTGTCAACATCTATGTCTGTCAACATCTACCTTTCCTTCTTGTTGGAAGTTTGCCTACATTCCTAAAAAATTCCTAAGAAGGGTGACCGCTCTAATCCCTCAAACTACCATCCTATTGCTTTAATTTCCTGCCTATCTAAAGTTTTTTTTTAATCTATCCTCAACAGGAAGATTCTTAAACATCTATCACTTCACAACCTTCTATCTGATTACCAGTATGGGTTCTGTCAAGGCTGCTATACTGGTGATACTTTGGCTTTCCTTACTGAGTCTTGGTCATCCTCTTTTAGAGATTTTGGTGAAACTTTTGCTGTTGCCTTGGACATATCAAAAGCTTTTGATAGAGTCTGGCACAAAGCTTTGATTTCCAAACTACCCTCCTATGGCTTCTATCCTTCTCTCTGTAACTTCATCTCAAGTTTCCTTTCTGACCGTTCTATTGCTACTGTGGTAGGCAGTCATTGTTCTTCTAAATCTATTAGTAATGGTGTTCCTCAAGGTTCTGTCCTGTCACTCACTCTCTTCCTATTATTCATCTATAATCTTCTAAACCAAACTTCTTGTCCTATCCACTCCAAAGCTGATGATACCACCTTGCACTTTTCCATGTCTCTAGATGTTCAATCCTTCAGTTCACACAGGGAAGCCACAGAATGCCTGACTTCTAATCTCTCTAAAATTTCTGATTGGGGCAGAACAAACTTGGTATTGTTCAGTACCTCAAAAACTTAATTCCTCCATCTATCAACTTAACACAACCTTCCAGACAAGTATCCCCTCTTCTTCAGTGACACTCAACTGTCCCTCTTTTCTACATTGAACATCCTGTCTTTTACTTACAATCTAAACTGAAAACTTCACATCTCATCTCTAGCTAAAACAGCTATGAAGTTAGGTGTTCTGAGACATCACTAGTTTTCTCATCCTTCCAGCTGCTAACTCTGTACTGGGGCCTTATCCATCCATGTATGGAGTATGCTTCACATGACTAGGGTGGTTCCACTCATACTGCTTTTCCAGACAGGGTGGAATCAAAAGCTTTTCGTCTCATCAACTCCTCTCCTCTAACTGACTGTCTTCAGCCTCTTTTCTCATCGCCGCAGTGTTACATCTCAAGCTGTCTTCTACCACTATTTTCATGCTAACTGCTTTTCTGATCTTGCCAACTGCATGCCTTCCACTCCTCCCATGGCCTCACTGCACAAAACTTTCTTTTCTCTCTCTCCTATTCTGTCCACCTCTCTAATGCAGGAGTTAACCAGTATTCTCAATCATTCATCACTTTCTCTGGTAAAATCTGGAACTCCCTGCCTGCTTCTGTATTTCCACCTTCCTGTGACTTGAATTCCTTCAAGAGGGGAGGTTTCAACATGCCTGTGCTTCAACTTTTGACTACTGCTTCGGACCTTGTTCAGGGATTGGCATCTCAGTGTTTTTTTTTTTTTTTTTTCCTTGGTGTCCCTCCTACATTAAAGAAAAAAAAAAAAAAAAGCAGCCCTCCCTGTATTTCTTTTTTTCCCTCTTTCCAGGAGAGTCTGGCTTTCTGTGAGGACCACAGCCATCCACCCACCAGCAGTGGTGTTAGTCATCCAGCCCTCAACTGCTGGTGTTGCTGGGGCCTCTGGATTCATTGTTGCTGTGGGTGCAGCATGTGAAGTTTTAGCAGTGGACATCAGTTTTTGAAGTCATCCATCTTACAGATGACATCACCCAGTGGTGAATAACTGTTGCCACTCATTCATGTTAACATGTATTCAATTTTGTTCTCCAGTGCATACCTATGAACATTGTATGTACATTTAGCATATGAGCCATACTTTTGAATGGTCTGTATTACAGTTGATTAATATGGTAATTAAATGCCTTACTTGTGCAGTACATTATTAGTGGACAATTTGTTTAACCCTCATTTGTATGCTGTTACTTCAGCTGCCCAGCAAAACTGCAGCAGAAGGCTACTTTGGCTTATTTTTTGAGGAATACATCTCTCAGGTATTTAAAATACTGATTCCAAAAGTGTGTCTTGACACCACCTTGGGTATAGTGGAAAGGTCCAAGGAGCAAATGAGGAAAAAGGACACAGCAGGATAGCAAGACATGTAACTTGACACACCGTCAATCATCACCGTCTGCTATGTGTAGTGCTACTTCATTTCAAATACTAAAAGATGAAGCAAAACCTGCCATTTAGTACTGCTAATTAACAGCTTCTATAAATATTTCCTATGTTTTTCTGTATTGGAGGAAGAGACACTGAATAGTGGGTAAAATAGTAGTAATTCAGTCTTTGAAACGTGTGAAATGTGGTAAACACGATCCCGTAGGAGTGCCTCAATGTAAACACAGTTTTCAAGTGGTTTGGTGGCAAGGCTGGCTCTGTCAACAATCCCCAAGGCCATCACTGCTGCACACCTGTATCTTCCCAGCAGAAAGATATCTAAGTGTTATGGTCACCTTCATTTCAGAGGTAAGTGGGTTGCTCCTTTCTGTGTCATTCTACAAGGCTTCTCTTACTAGATCGGTGACAAAGAGAATACCTGCATGATCTACATGGTATCTTTTGATGAGTTCTGTGTCATAAGTTCATACAATATATCCTATCTGGGTAAATAATTCCTGAGCTGGAGTTGTTGTGGGTGGCCATCTTGGCAGCAGGAGCATCTGTCATAAGCTGCTAAGACAGGGTGGACTCAGTCTTACCATCCCATGTGGATTTAAGACCTGGCTATGGCATATTTCATAGCTAAGACTTGCTACGACTGCTTCATAACTCCTAGAATAGACTACAAGAAGAGATGTGAGGCAAGGACTGTACACATGACTTTTTTTTAAGGGTCACTGGCCAAGGGAAACAAGAGGAAAAAAGATCCCACTAAGGGGCCAGTCCTGAAAGAGATGTCAAGAGAATCATCAAAAACTGAAGGATAACTGTCTTAAAACCTCCTGCTTGAAAGAGTTGAAGTCACAGGAAGAAGGAAATACAGAAGGCAGGGAGTTCTAAAGTTTACCAGAGAAGAGGATGAATGATTGAGAATACTGGTTAATTCTTGAATTAGAGAGATGGACAGAATAAGGATGAAAGAAAGAAGAAAGTCTTGTGCTGCAAGGCTGCAGGAGGAGGGGAGGCATGCAGTTAGCAAGATCAGAACAGCATGAAAACAGCAGTAAAAGATGGCAAGAGATGCAACATTGTGGTGATGAAAAAAAGGCTGAACACAGTCAGTAAGAGGAGAGGAGCTGATAACACAAAAAGCTTTTGATTCCACCCTGTCTAAAATAGTGGTATGAATGGAACCTACATACATAGACGAATAAAGGCCCAAGACAGAGTTAGTAGCTGGGGGGTGGGAAAAACTGGCAGAGATGTCTCAGAACGGCTAAATTCATAGAAGCTGTTCTAGCTAGAGATGAGATGTGAAGTTTCCAGTTTAGATTATAAGTAAAGGATAGACCAGGGATGTTCAGTGTAGAAGGGGGGACAGTTGAGTGTCACTGAAGTAGAAGGGGGGGGACAGTTGAGTGTCATTGAAGAAGAGGAGATAATTGTCTGGAAGGCTGTGTTGAGTTGACAGATGGAGAAATTGAGTTTTTAAGGCATTGAACAATACCAGTTTGCTCTGCCTCAATCAGAAATTTTAGAAAAATCAGAAGTCAGATGGTCTCTAGCTTCCCAGTGTGAACTATTTACTTCCTGAAGGGTTGGATGTCTATGAAAAGATGTGCAAAAGTGCAGGGTGGTATCATTAGCTTAGGAATGGATAGGACAAGAAGTTTTGGGTGACAGGATAGAACCGTGAGGAATACCACTGTTAATAGATTTAGAACAACAGTGACCCTCTACCACAGCAGCAATAGAACGGTCAGAAAAGAAACCTGGGATGAAATTACAGAGGATAGAAGCCGTAGGAAGGTAGTTTGGAAATCAAAGCTTTGTGCCAGACTCTATCAAAAGCTTTTGATATGTCTAAGGCAACAGCAAGAGTTTCACCAAAATTTTTAAAAGAGGATGACCAAGATTCAGTAAGGAAAGGGAGATCACCAGTAGAGCGGCCTTGACGGAACCTATACTGGCGATCAGATAGAAGGTTATGAAGTGACAGATGTTTAAGAATCTTCCTGTTGAGGACAGATTAAAAAGCTTTAGATAGGCAGGAAATTAAAGCAATAGAATGGTAGTTTGAGGGATTAGAATGGTCACCCTTTTTAGGAACAGGCTGAATGTAAGCAAACTTCCAGCAAGAAGAAAAGGTAGATATTGATAGACAGAGCTGAAAGACTTTGACTAGGCAAGGTGCAAACATGGAGGTACAGTTTTGAAGAACAAAAATAAAGACCCCATCAGGTCCATAAGCCTTCCAAGGGTTTAGGCCAGTGAGGGCATGGAGAATATCACTGTGAAGGATTTTAATAAGTAGTATGAAGTAATCAGAGGGTGGAGGAGAGGGAGGAACAAGGCCTGAATCATCCAAGGTAGAGTTTTTGGCAAAGGTTTGAGCAAATAGCTTTAGAAATAGATGAGATGGCAGTGATGCCATCAGGTTGAAATAAAGGAGGGAAAGATGAAGAAGCAAAGTTATTAGAGATGTTTTTTGGCTAGATGCAAGAAATCATGAAGGGAGCTAGATCTTTAAAGATTTAGATTTTTGGAGAACAGAGTTGGCATGGTTCTGGGCAGAAATATAAAGTGCATGAGATTCTGGTGATGGAAGGCTCAAGTACCTTTTGTGGGCCACCTCTCTATCATGTATAGCACAAGAACAAGCTGTGTTGAACCAAGGTTTGGAAGGTTTAGGTCAAGAAAAATAGTGAGGAATCTACACTTCCATGCCAGACACTATCACCTCTGTTATGCGCTCAGCACACAGAGATGGTAATACCTCCTCAGCTCCCTCTGATTATCAGAGGCAAAATGCCAGAGCCACCTTCACTTAGGGGGATCCTGAGTAGGGAGTGGAGTGACAGGACAAGATACAGATATGAGATTGTGATCAGAGGAGCCCAATGGAGAAAATAAGGTGACAGCATGAGGATCAGAGGTTAGGTAAAGGTCAAGAATGTTGGGCATATCTCCAAGATGGTCAGGAATAAAAGTAGGGTGTTGCACAGATTGCTCTTGGTCGTGGAGGATATCAAAGTTAATTAAAGGCTAGTTTGCCAGGATGGTCAGTGAAGGGAGAGGAAAGCCAAAGCTGGTGGTGAAGACTGAAGTCTCCGAGAATGCTGGTCTCTGCAAAAGGGAAGAGAGCCAGAATGTGCTCCACTTTGGAAGTTAACCAACCAACAACACAATGGGACAAAACTCCAGCCTCAGCAGCATCTTGCACCACCACAACACAACACTCACGGAGAATCACTTATTACTTGTATGAGGCAAGTGTGGACACAACAACAGCAACTCGTGTAAGCAAGCTTGACAAGAACACCATAGTGCACCTCCCTGCATGAAGCTGAGGGGTGTATGCACAGTTGGAAGCCTCAACCTTCATCACCCAGTAGCTGCCACCTCCCTGTGAAGCACCAACAGCCTGATGCAGAACTCAGGACACCAGTTCACACACTCAGCCACAGATCAAAGCATTAAGCCAACTGTGGCTCTGTATTCTCAAACACTTTGGTGTTGTATCTTAATAACACTTAACTGGATGAAGTAGAAGTTATTAGGTTTTCATGATTATAATGATACTTTAAAAAAGGATTTTCCACTAGTGATAAAAATATCCAGGGGGAACCTGACTCTGTAAACCTCTGTAAACCTCATCTCTGTAAACCTTGGAGATTGTTGCAGTGAAAGCCCACAGTGTTTAAGAGTAGTGTTACCAAGCAGGGAAGCCTCAAGTCCAAGCAACAATCAGGTCCTGAAGAATACAGCCTCAGTGTTGTGGTCAGCAGTGGCAGAGGAGTGAGGGTGGTGATGGGAGGCTTCTACCACTACTGGAAGTGTCAAAGAGCTGTCTTGCTGGCATCCTGAACAATCTTCTCCAGCTCCAGGTCAGCCATCAGCTGCTCCAGAGGCTCCACTCCTGCTGTATGGGGGAAGCAATAATGTAGGTTACCTGGCAGGGGACTATCATGTGACACTGCTTCACTAAGTCTGTAATAATAGTTTTGCCAGCTGAGGAAACAAGAACATGGTAACACGGCCACTGACCGACGCTGTCACTGGTCTGTGCATTGCCTGTCTTGTTTTGAAAAGTGTGGCTAAACTTACATATTTCTACTGAAGCCCTTACTTGACTATAATGTTTCTGAATATACAACTTACAATAATCATGTATTCTACATTATCTAATAGTTTTTGGTAGAGATAAAGCAACTTTTGCTGGGGATTCTAACCTGAACAGCATTGAATGCTTAAATCTAATGTACCTCCTGCCAAGTCAATGGAATGTAAAATATTTATGTATTTTTAATCCTTTTTTTGCATATGGTGGTGGGAGAGCTCCACTGCTCCTGTGGGGGAATGCATGCCATCACACTGCAGCAGCATTTCAGCCAGCCTGTCCTGGCCACACAATGACTACACAGGTCAGTAAACAGGCCAGACAGTGGTGGCTTCAATAAGTGTTTGGGAATAATACAGTTATCATTTTGTCATGTTTTAATCTTACCACAGTCAGTGTGCTTGGGTGGTGCAGAGCAACAGTTTCTTAGTGGCTGCAGCATAAGTGACACTTTCCATAGCGATCTTGTATGGGAGTGTCATATTGCACATTCAGTAAACATAGGAGATAAGCTGTAGTCACCAAGTGTTTCCACATCCCTGCCACTACTTAGTGAACTACCCACAGCAAACCCATGACCACAGAGAGAGGGGTGACTCACAGTAGCAGCACTGAGTGGTGACAAGACCCATACTCATCAGTCTGATATCACACACTGTGCCAAGGGTAGTACATACCAGGCTAAGTGACACACTACGTGGCACTGCTTGTACTGCCAGGTGACAGCTGGTCTGGGTGACGGTGCAACACAGGGACCAGTGCCAGTCCACTTCCCACTGCATTATGAGTGTTCTTGTTATTTTTCATGTTTTAGAATTCATATATGATCTTTATGCAAATGGAGAGAAGAGAGAAAAAACTGCTTAACACAGGCAAAATCACAAGGGTAAGAGTTGCAATCAAAACAATACAGGAATACAAATGGCAAGTGCCAAAATAATGTTTGGTGCTTCATGACAGAATTATAAAAGTTTGCTCAGTGGCAGCCTGGTGACTGTTGAGAGCAGTGTCATGCATCCAGCAACTCACTCAAAGTTGAGACCATCCACCAGAACCACTGACCAACACTCATCTCTCAATTACAGATAAAGCATTTTGAAAAGCATCATCTCATTTCTTCCAATAATTTGAACAGATGTGCACTGATATGATTACATTATCTTTGCAATGGATGGCAGAAAAGAATTAACTGAAGGGCACACTGGAGTACTGTGACTTTACACAAGACAGACTGCAGTGGAGGGAACAGCAAGGATTACAGGTGTTAGGAGATGTGTGCAGAAGTGGCTGGGGACACTAACACAAGAAGAGGCCAGCGTGAGGGCACAAGGCATCAGGATGCATACTAAATGTTATGAAACATTGAGAGGATACCCATCCTCAAATAACAGCAGGAGGACTGTGAGAACAAAACACCCACACACACGTGTCTACCAGAGTGGCCCACCGCTGCCTACACATCCCTCCCTCACTTTCACAGATGCCATTCTCCCAAAAAATCCCTCACTACCTGTACACATCAAAAGCTTTGGTACACCTGCCAAGAAATAATTACAATGGGTATGACAAGCTGGCAACAAGTGTCTTGGAGCACTGTGTCTGTGTCCTGTAGTCATGGTAAACATGTGTGCCATGGACAAGGAATGATTCCTTTAGTTAATTATGGTGTAGGAAATTCAGTGTTTTCAACTAGAAAAAAAAAAAGTCAAAACAATCATTTAGAGTTTTTGCATGACTTGTTCCTTGGGCCATTTGAAATGTGTACTGTCACACACACCAAAAAAATCACAACTGCCTGCTGGACTCATAAGAGGACTGGCCACCCCATTCCCCTGATCTTTAACCCCACTGCAAGTACCTGGTCCATCACTGAGAGGCACAGGCAGAGGAGGGCAGCCTGGACACCACAAAACTGCAGACAGGTATCAGGGAGGAATGAAATAATTCAAAGCCACAGACACTCATGGAACTTGCTGATCTGTCTCCTTCATGTCTTGGGAAAGGTGCAAGAAGGAAGAAGCCAGTCCATTCCTAGTTTCTCTATAAGTAATATAATGGTTTTGTTCTCTTCATCTGAATTGTTTTCATTCACCTGTGGTCTTGCAGTTAACAATATCTTGCAATTACTGTCCACCAATCAGGGAGTGAGAGCATCAGTCACCACTAGTGTTACCATGCTTGTGGCTATCATGCTGTGAATTTGAAGCATGCATGAACATACAGTAAGAAGAGAAGACCAGGACCTGATTGAAAGAGCTTGAAAAAAGACAGTCAAGGGAAGAAGATGGAGGGAAAGACAGTGAAATGGAGGTATGGAAACGTGGCAGAGCTACAAAGGACGAGAGGCACTGAGGAAGATGCAAGGGACAGAAACTTGTACATGGTGCCAACCCCTAACTGTAAGGAAATGGCCAAAAAAGAAGGTCTTGCAGCTGACAATATTTTGTACATACTGTAGACTAACCAGTGTGTGAGAGCATCTATCAATTTAAAACTGTTTGTGAATTTGAACCACACATGAACATACAGTATACCCCACCTGTACATGCATCCAAATATTTATCCATCCATCCACACTGTACAGGCTGTTCCATACACTAACCTTGCTTGATGGAAGGGTGGTTGCACTCCACTTCAAAAAACTCCAGTGTGTGGCGTCGCCTGTATGTGATCTGGCTGCCCTCTCCATATTCAGCACTGGGGAAGGCATCACACGGCTCACTACAAACACCTCACCTTCACACCAGCATCAGTAGGGCACATCACATAATTTCTGCTAAGCTTAATTAATTCGGTGATGTTTCATGTAGAGATTTGAAAGAATACAAAGAACAACCACTAAGATAGTGCCAGAACTGGATGACTTGACACATGATGATAAAGATTAAAAGAAACTTGGATAGAAGAGAGCTTCCTAAATAACACACATCTTTCCACAAAGGAGTAGAGACATATGAAAAGGAGAAATGTGTGAAAACCCCTGCAGCTTTAGGGTTAGTCAACCAACCTGAGGAACCAGACAGAAATGCCCTTTTGTTATGGACAAGAGATGAACCTCAATATGAGAGAGAGAGAGAGAGAGAGAGAGAGAGAGAGAGAGAGAGAGAGAGAGAGAGAGAGAGAGAGAGAGAGAGAGAGAGAGAGAATGTTCAAATAATGCAAACATATCTTTCCATGTAAATATATAAAGATATAGAATGGATTAAAGGAGGAAGCAGTGAAAGGCAAAAGTGTACATCAATGAATAAAAAGGCTGGAAAAATACAGACACAGAGGCAAATTACAAACTTGGTGGCCACGGAACTTTTACTAATGAACAATTTGGCAAGTCTGTCTGTCAGTGACCTCACTATCACTAACTCATACACCTGTTGCTGTCAGTGGAGGACAGTGGAGGGCTGGGGGAAGGCACTGCTTCTTCACAGGGTGAGCGTAGCTATAATCCGGGTCGCCGTGGGAGGGACGGTGACCCTGCCTGGCCAGCAGTTCCTGTCCCCGTGACCTGTGGTGGGATGACGCACTTCTGGCCTCGTCCAAACTTTCCTCGTGACTGGTGGTTGACTCTGTCCTGGAGCGACCGCCACCCACCATGTCAGCCACAGTCTGGTAGTCCCCGTCTGGTGGGCAGGGTGGTGGTTAGTCAGCTTGGGGTGCAAACATATGGGTAAATAAGGGAACATATGTATGGATGGATGGATTTCTTTTAACCCTTTCCCTGCGATAACCTTACCTAACCTAACCTATAATTGAATAATACTAATTCATATGGTTTATCTTTGTTTATTAATCCCAACCTTAAATGTAAAAGCTGAAACAATAAAAATGAAGAAAAAAAGTGAAAACAAATTTCATTAATATTTATGTAAGCACAGCGACAGGTCATGTTAAGGTAAAAAGATCACGTAAATTCAATGAACCCCTTCCCTGCTGTCTGGCAAATCTTTCCTCAGTCACTCAGCACTCCGGCATGTCTGTTCCTGATCTACTCCAAACACTACACTACACTACACTAAGAATTGCAAAATCTATTCTTTTTTCATGCTCTTCTTTTTTTGCACATGCTTATAAAGATTTCATACATATTTCTTAGTGCTGCAAATTGTTGCTTATTGCAGTGAAAGGGCTGAATTTATTATATTTTAAGTCACATTAAACTAATTAATGTAAAACAACTTATGCAAACCAAGAGCCACCAGTGCCAATGCCAGATTATTGGTCATGATGACTAACC
The DNA here is from genome assembly GCF_035594125.1 of Scylla paramamosain. Classification (NCBI taxonomy): domain Eukaryota; kingdom Metazoa; phylum Arthropoda; class Malacostraca; order Decapoda; family Portunidae; genus Scylla; species Scylla paramamosain. The sequence continues at coordinate 17,796,331 of NC_087157.1, read as the reverse complement.
TTGTCTTTTCTTCTATCATTACTCATTAAGACTTTATTCCCTTATAAGAACACAAGAACATAAAAACAACAAAAGCTGCAAGAAGCCATCAACCCCACATGAGGCAGTCAGTCCCTGTATAAAACATGCCCACCTATTTTGATCAATCACCCTGGTCCATAAATTTGTGTAATCTTTTAAAACTCACTATTTACTTGACACTAACAACCTCGTTATCATTCAATTACCACTCAATTTGAAAACAACTTTATTCCTCAGTGTTTTTAAATCTAGCCATATTTCTGCTGCTTTGTCTCTCCTGTCCATCCATATACATGCCAGCCTGACACCTGCCTCAACCAATGGTACACTCAGACCAGGCTATGTGAACTGTCTCTTCCCCTTGTACTTTTCTCAATCTCCAAGTGTTAACTCCACACTAACTGGCACTAAGCAGCACAAAACAGTGAGTGCTTTAGTCTATCTACTTTTCAATCTTAGGCAACTAATATAACAGTGTTTTATCTCCTTAGTTTAGGAGGAATTCACAAGTGCACTATTGGTTTTGTAAGCTTGTCAGGAGCAAGTATTTTCACTTTATTTTCCGAGTATATGACCTGTTGTGCTATGCCCAAGTTCCTGGGGTGTAGCAGAGTGGTCCACGAGATGATTGCTAACCACCAGAAGGTGACGGAACTAAGAGTATGAATGATGCGTGTATGAGAGTGTAGTGCTTTGCCTGGGCCACCCTACGAGGGATTGCCTGTCTGGTATATAGAGAGTCAGGTACATTTTGCAGGTCTCCATTTGTGTTGGAGAGAATCCCTGCACTGTTCTGAAATATTTGAGCTTCCCCTGACCATGACTGACCTGGCTTGAAGAGGGCAGGGACTCGCAGGGCTCGGTTGTTGCCCAGAGCAGCACAGAAAGACACCAGGTCAGGCTCAGCAGGTGTGTCAGATTCAGTGGTGACCTCACTACTTGTCACCACACCTGCAGGGGAAAGGAGCAGATGTGTGGTGGTGATGGCTGTCTGTCCTCTATATAGTGAAAAGTGGCACAGTATAAAAAGATGGGTTGCAATTTATGAATGAATGAATTGACTAATTGCTTTCAAGGCACCACAGCTAGGGTCACATGTCATCACATTAAAATATTAAGAAAATATGTGAAGAGAATTGTTGAATGTTCAGAAATATTTGTACATCAAAACTTCTGCACTGCAATGAACTGTAATCTTTATTTTTTTCCTTTTCAATGCATTTCTCAAGATTCATGATTTTCCTTTTTTTTATAATTCTTAGCTGTAAATTTTGCAGTCATAAATCACAAGAAATCACAGGAAATGACAAATTATTTTACATCTCTCTCTCTCTCTCTCTCTCTCTCTCTCTCTCTCTCTCTCTCTCTCTCTCTCTCTTTTACTGTTCCCTAAGGGGTCCTCCTCCCACACTCCCAGCATCACCTTTAGTCAATAAATAAACATGAGTGCACTTTTGCTTAACACTCCATCACAGCACTCCATTACCATGCCATCACTCCCTGCCACACCATCACCCCTCCCCCCCTACCCTGGCAACACCACCCAGCCACACCACCTACCACCTCAACACTGTTTTGCACCAGCCACATCTTAGCTAATCTCTTACATCACCTATAAGCCTTAAACCTCCACACTCATCACACCACCACTCTCAGCTGCACTCCCACCCACACCGGCCAGACTTGGGTGTCGTTGGCCCTCCATTGGTGTGGCTGTGGGCGTGGTAGGTGCACACCAGCTCCTCATGGTTAGAACTGACAGATGAGCCACTTGCCTCCTTGCTGGCTGCACCTGAGGACAGTACAGGTGTGGTAAGGCTTTGACTTAGACCAGGTGTGTTAATTTGGTACCCTCTATTGGATCAGGTGTGTTAATTAGGTATCCTCTATTGGAGCCGGTGTGTGTATCCTTTATTTAATTAGGTATCTTGTACTGGTAGTGTTGTTGTTTTGTATGAGCTGAAGGTAGATATGCACTACGTGTCACTTATTTTTGTTGCCCTTGGCCAGTGTCCTTCCTACATAAAAAAAAAAGAAAAAAAGAATTTGATTATGTAGTGTTTATGTATTGTCTTTTGTATTATGTATTTTTATATGTATTTAGTGTTATGTATCATCTCATTATGTAGCATGTATTATCTATTGTGCACTGTGTATTATTGTACATGACTTATTTTGCTGATATTTCACTTTGGTACTCCTGCATCAAACACTGACTGACTGAATGACTCACTCACTCACTCACTCACTCACTGACTGTGAGCATTTGTGTGCATGCTGGTGTACATTCTTTGTGTCCTAGTTTCAATGCAATTATGAATAACAAACAAAAAATAATGCACACTTTATTTTTTTTATTAATGGCAAGAAATATTTATAACAGAGAGCTTGTTATGGTCATTAATTGGGACTCTCTATCATAACTATTTTTATTATCACCATTATTGTTACAAATAATACTCCTATAACTGCAAATCTAAATGGAACCATGAAATAATAAGGAAAAGCAGAGGTCAGGAGAAGAAAATCAATCAAATAACCATAAAAGGAACTACTAGCAACAGACACACTAACAAACCCAGTAAATGAAATAAATAAAATAAAACAAAACAAGAGGTCAAAAATCAAATATAGTGGGTCTTTGTAAATGAGGCAGCAGTCCCACAGGCAGCCAGTGTGAGCAGAGGCTGTGTCATGACAAGAGAGTCCTGCACACTGGTCATCTTTGTACAGTTGAGGTCATTAGCCGAGTGTACTCTTGCACTCACTTTCCTGATTATGTGTTTTCCTCTAGTCTCAAGTCTAAGGACCAATCTATTCCCAGACTTTGTGAGGAGACTGTGAGCAGATCAGACAACTCCAGACTGAAGGAAATGTCAAGGCACAGGAAGCTTGACTTCTGACCATCACCGCACTAACAACTATTGCTTTTCATTCATTTATCTTTTTTACTCTGGTCTTTCTTCCAGAGACCAACAGGGTTAAGAGTGTGAATGATGTGTGCATGAGTGTGTGGAGCTTTGTTTAGGCCATCCTGTGTCACATTTTTGGCCTGGTATACAGATGGGCAAATCTTTTTATCTTTACTCTATCCCTTCACACCACAAAGCTGTTCCAAAAAGGAAAGACAAAAGAGATGGAACAGCCAGCTGCGACCTCACTGAACATTTCACAACCTGCCTTTTAAAAATTCTGTTCTTTCACACAACTCTACATGCACCTAATACATGCACACCCTTCACTCAAAATTCAAAATTATCATGGCGACTCCTACACCAGCCTCGTAGTCCCCAGGACAAATGTCCCCAGATCAGACTGCTCTTCTGGTGAGTGTCTTGACACCACCCTCAACTTTTTCTTCAATAACTTCTGCAACATTTGTGGCCTTACATCTTCTTTTCAATCTGTAGAACACAACCTCTCTACTAAACTTCATCTTTTCCTCCCCAAAACACAGGTGTCTGAGGCAACTGACAGTACCCCCTTCTTTGTTCCCCCCTACTTTCTCTATCATTTTCTGTCCAAAGCTAGATGTTGCAACTATGTGTACAACAACTTAACTTGCTCTTGTACCCACACTCTTGAATCTTCTGGATTTTTCACCGTCTGGCTATGACTACAGTCACTCTAAAACAAAATTTATCTGTGTTGTATACCTCTCACCTACAAGTAACTCCTCTTCCTATAAAAATTCTTTGACTACTTAACTTCTAAAGTGAGCACGTTCTGAATCTCTTCCCTTTTGTAGAGATCTCCATTCTTGGAGACTTCAATGTTCATTACTAATTTTGCCTTTCCTCTCCCTTCACTGACCATCCTGGTGAACTAGCCTTTAACTCTGCTATCCTCCATGACCTAGAGCAACTGGTACAACACTCTACTTGTATTCTTGATTGTCTTAGAGATATGCCCAACATTCTTGACCTTTTTCTCACCTCTAACCCTTCTGCTTATGCTATCATCCTATCATCTCCATTGGGCTCCTCCAATCACAACCTCGTATCTGCATCTTGTCCTATCCTTCCAATCCATCCCCAGGATTCCCCAAAGTGGAGGTGCCTTTGTCATTTTGCGCCTACTGGAGCCAAGTAGGTATTATGCTGATTTGCCTTGGAATGACTACTGTTTCTGTGTCATAGGGTACCCATCTCTGTGTGCTGAGCGCATAACAAAGGTGATAGTATGTGCTATGGAGACATACAATCCTCACTCTTTCTTTTGTCCTAAACCATTGGTTCCCAACCTTCATTACATTACTTGTTTACTGACTTTTCAAGTTTGCATTATCCATATCATCAAGTGAAGGCACAGTACTATATATCTGCTATAAAGAAATAGTGGTAAACCCTATAAAGCAATCACTCAATTGCATAGCTGGCAATGATAATAAAAAATTTATCACAATAAATAATAAAACAATGATGATAATGTTATCGGTGATAACTGATAATTCAGTAACTGGTGATAAATTTATCGCCAATAACTGATAACCAATAAATCTATAAATCCAAAATTCTGATAGTAGTGATAACAATATTGATATTTTAAGTAAAAAAAAGAAAAATCCAAGCCTTTACTTTTATCTTGATCTTAGAAAACTTAGAAACATCTTCAAAAAATTGAAATTCAATGTTTATCCTGTCTCTTCACTAATGAAAAGTACTGTTTTAATTAAAATAACTACATTTGATTTTGAAAGTTAACAACTTCAACATGCTCATGTTCCTAAAACTACGTTACGAAGGGGGGATGACGTTAGTAGCACTGTGTCATGGGTAGTGAAGATGGGCATTGGCAGCACTGAAATCAGGAAGGAGTGAGCTGGTACTCGAGATGAGACCAGAGGTGGGAAACACTTTGATTGGCCAAAAGAGCAACAGCAGCAATTACTTCATGCTACCCATTAAGATCCAGGGCTTGTTCCTCTCTCTCCTCTACCCTCCAACTACTTCATGCTACTCATTAAGATCCTTCGCAGTGATGCTTTCCATAACCTTGCTGCCCTCAGAAGGCTTATGGACCTGATGGGTCCCTCGTATTGTTCTCTGAAACTGTGCCTTCGTGCTTGCATCTTGCCTATTCATCTCTACTTGTTCTGTTGTAATATAGTGTGGTGAGAGCCTTCCCTGTCACCTCTCCCCAGTACTCACCTACTGAGAGCAAGTATCCACCTCACTGGCTGCCTCCCTCTAGCATTCCTTCATTTCATTCATACAAACTTGCCCAGAGTAGTAAAAAAGATCAGACAACTTCCTCCAAAGATCACATTCCAAATCTTGGTCTTTGTAGAACTCCTCATATAAAGCAGTTTATTAGTCCACATACCAATAATTTATTTCACATGAAATTCACTGGAATTTGTGGCACCAATATTTGGAGAAACCATAAACATTTACAAATTCATTCACTTTCATTGTTACCATTTGTCCACACCACCTTACTGTATTTCAGATTATTACAGCAGAACAGATGATGTCCGGAACTATTCTCTCAAAACCACCATCCTACTCCACACATCACTACTCTGTGCAGGAAAAGAGGTGAGTGTGGAGGAACATGTACAATGTATGGCACTGCAATACTAACTGCTAGATTTAGAATACAAGACGACTGATATCAAAATGTTACAAGACTTATCCATGTATTAAGTTTGGACATCACTCCTTCAAAACAGTCACCTTGACCACCAATAAAGTGGTCCCAGCCCCGCTGTCACTGCTCACATGTGTTCAGTAAGTCTTGTTCTCAAAGCATGTTAAGCACCTTCTGTGACTCAGGCTCAACCTCTTCCATGGAACACAGGATAACAACATATGGAAATCAGAAAGGCTGCCAGAAGTCATAAGGCTTACCCGTGGCAGTTCCTGCACAAAATATACCTACCTATTTCCATCTACCATCCCCATCCATAAATCTTTTAAAACTCCTAAAGAACCAACACCAACAACCTGATTACTGAGTCCATTCCATTCACCTACCACTCCATCTGAAAACCAATTCCTTCCTATCTCCCTTTTAAGTCTGACTTTTCAAACTTAGATCCATCCTTTCTCATTTCATGGTGTCAAGATGGCATCCTTTTCACCCACAGCTTCCTTTATCTTTAGGAAGAAGTTACAAATGAAGTGTGGATCCAGGTCTTGTCCCCAGTGGAGACCCTCAATGTGAAGGTTGGGTCATCTGGCACACCTTCTGTTTGGAGATCAGAAGCCTGGGCACAAATTTTTCAGCTATGTGGTCATATTCAAATCAAACATGGGGATTGCCTCAGCTGTTCTGTATGATGCACCAACCCTGACACCAACTCCCTTCGCTGATCTCCAACAATTCCCTTGCACATCACTCAACCGTTTCCATGTTTTCAGTGGCTGAGCTCACGGAATATCATCCTGACCTCTTGTCATCTTCCAGAGATATTCTGTTGCTCCTGAAGAATACATGGCACTTGACGCACCTCACATAACTCACTGCTTCCTTGCCACACATGTGCTAAATCATGTCAAAGGTCTCTGCTGAATTTGACACACAATTTGGTGTTAACTCTGCTCTTGTTTGCAGTTCATGATGAAATATGAAGTTCAGCATGAGGCCACAAAACTCATGTGATATGGCTCACCAAGTTCACAGAAAGACACCAATTGGCAGACTGCTTGATAACTGTCACTGTCCAGTCCCATCAGACATGCATCCTTGTACAGCCACCTGTTGGTGTACTATGGAACTAGTCTTGGGGCTTTGATACCACCTCACACTTCATTTTACCCTTCAATCCCAACATGTCAGTGGTAGCTGAGGTAATCTCATTCTTGTGTATAGATTCCTTTAGTTACAAGGAATATGTATTATGTTGCTGGGACACTCACTTTGTGCCTCTCTCAAATGGATGATGTATAATAAAAGCTAAGATAAGCAACATTGTTTCAGCTTTTTCTGGCACACACAGTCATCTATCAAGAATCTGGCAAAGCCTGGGATGAATATAGCAGCGTGTTATGACCACAGGTCTCTGTGCTCTTACACTGTAAATATGCACTGTGATGCCCCATGAGTACCTCTGGGGTGATAACACTCATGAGGTCCACAGCTGGCTGCTGCATTACCAGACAACACAGTGCACCACTTGTGGAAGACATGAGGTCATTATGTACACTTCCTTCTCAGTGATAAAATGAATCCAAGAAATGTATACAGTGGAACCTCAGTTACTGAATGTCTCCCTCTCCGAACAACTCTGTTTTTGAACAAAAATTTTAACTCCTAATTGCTTTGATTACTGTACCATAATTTGGTTTTCAAACAAAGTTACTCGATTTCAAATACTACAACACGTAACAAAAGCTGCCATTTATTACTAATTTATAGCTTCTATAAATATTTCCTTTGGAGGAGAGACACAGAGGGTAAGACAGCAATTCAATCTTTGAAATAAGTTAAATGTGATCCTACTGAAGAACCTCAATGTAAACAAACAAGGTTCGGGGCTCAGGAGTAATCCCAAGCCTCCTGTGGCTCTCCCGATGACCCACAATGCCATCACTACTGCACAACTGCATTTTTCCAGTAGCTTTTCCCAGCAGCAAGATGTCTAAGTGTTATGATCACCTTCATTTTGGCAGCGAGTGGGTTGCTCCTCTCTGTCTCTGTAAGGCTTCCCTCACTTCATGGGTGACAAAGAGAAAGCCAGCATGGTCTAAACAATATCTTTTGATGAGTTCTGTATCACTAAGTTCATTCAATAAAGCTTTTCTGAATAAAAAAAATTCTAAGCTGGAGATGCTGTGGAGCAGCCATCTTAGCAGCGGGAGTGTTGGTCATTACCCACTAAGACATGGTGGATGCGAGTCTGAGAATGGATTAATCTATTTTACAATGACTCCTGTGGGGAAAATAGTATCGGTTTTCAAACATTTTGGATTTGGAATGACATTTACGAACAAATTAAGTTAAAAAACTGAAGTTCCCCTGCACAAGGATTCACTGTTGAATGAAAGATAAAGCAAAAGAGATAAAGATGAAGTTGAAACTGTCCTCCTCATATTCAAAGTAATGAGGAGTTATGGATACTTCCCTTGCAGAGTCAAAATGAGTTCAAACTGGCAGGAACTGTATCAGATGAAGAGGCTTGCTGACAAATAAAAGTAAAACAGTGCAGATGTAACACAACTGCTCACTGTCAACTACAACAATGTAAAACTAGAGATATAAGATAGGAACACACTGATAAATAAAGCAAAAACAATTGACATGTAGGATATCTGAACCAACTGTATATAAAAAAAAAAAAAAAAAACTGTTCATAAAGCAACACAAACCACATGCAAAATGAAGCTGAAACTTTCCTTCTTGGCAGTGAAATGACATACCTCTCTCAGCATTGCAAGGGGCCTGGGCTGCTCCCTTCCCCTTGGCCCCATTAGAGGCTTTGTCTGGGGGTGTGTTCACTCAGGGCGGGAGGGGTTGGGGACACCTGCAAAATGTGGCCACTTGAGAGATGGGACAGCTGCCCTTGAGGAGTCACCCAGCCAACCAGCCAGCCATCCCACAGTGGACTAGTCAGCCAGATAGCCAGCCAGTCAGCTAATCAGCAAGAAAACCAACCAGCCAGCCAGTCAGTTAGTTAACCAAGCATCCAACCAGTCAGTTAGTTAGCCAGCCAGCCAACCAGAAAGCCAGCCAGCCAGCCAGCCCAAGGAAAACACTACACACAGAGGAGGAGAGGCACTACAAAGACTAAATTTGGTATTATTAAGAGAAGTGGACATTGTTGAACACATGAACTACAATCATCCTGTAGTAAAAAGTGATTGTGTGATGGTAAGGTTTCATATCAAAGAAAAAGAAGAGGAAAGTAGATGGGAAAATTATAAGGATGAAATATTTAAGTATGGTAAAACTAACTTCAAATAAATGAGGAGATACTTTGGTAAGATGGACTGGAGTGCCTTTATTACAGCAAAAGATGTGCAGAAGTAGGAAGCATTAGTCACTAGGTATATATAAGAAAGGAGTGAAAAGATGTGTACCAAAAGGAAACACAAAGATAAGATATAACAAAGACTGGTATAACAGAAGATGTGAAGTTAAAGTTGAAGGATGCGTTTGACAAAGTACCACACTGAAGATTGATATGAAAGATAAAAACACAAAAAGAAGATAAAAACACAAAGACTGCTATAAAAGAATATGTGAAGTAGTGAGGGAGGAGAGGGAGAAGGCATGGACTAGATGGAGGTGAAAAATGCAAAGATGTGGCAAAACTACACCACTACAAGAAATGACTGTGTAAGGGTTACTACAGAAGAAAGGACAAGTTATGAGAACGATGTTATGGACAAATGTAAAGAGGAACCAAAACTATTCTTCAGGTGTGTGAGGAGCAAAATGAAAAACAAAGAAGGTGAATGGTCAAATGTGTGAGGATCTGGCTGACATGGCAGAGATGATGAATAAGAGTTTTCATTTAGCATTCACAATGAGAGGATATTTGTGGGGCAAAGTGAGATGAGTGAAAAAATGGGTCCAGGGAAAATCCAGGTGACTGAGGAAGACATGTGGAAACAGTGTGAGGGACTAGATGTTAGAAAGGCCCCTGGACCCAAAAAAGTGTTGGGATGGATACTGAAAGAATGCAATCAGCAGGTGACATGGGTGGTGCACAGTATTACTGAGAGTTCCTTAAATGAAAGTAGAGTCCTGCTTAAATGAAAGAGAGTAAAAAATAATTCCAATTTATAAAGGTGGTAACAAGAAGAGGCGATGAACTACAGACCAGTGTCTCTAACAAGTGTGGTATGTAAAATGTTTGAAAGATTAAAGAAGGATAAATTAATGCATTACCTAGAAAATGAAGTGATGATAAAACAATTTGGATTTAGAAGACAGAGGTCATGTATTATAAACCTGATGAGTTTTTATTCAAGAGTGGTGGATACAATACAAGAGAGGAATGGGTGGGCAGACTGTGTATATTTAGACCTGAAGAAAGCCTTTGATAAAGTGCCACACAGGAGACTGCCATGGAAGATGGAGCATGATGATGGTCTGAGGGATGGCCTGCTGGGATGGATGGAGAATTTCTTGACTGAGAGAGAGATGAGAACCGTGGTAAAAGATTGGGAGTCATCACAGAGGAAAACTGAAAGTGGAGTACCCAAAAGCTCAGTGCTGGCACCAGTCATATATGAATGATATGATACAGAGTGTGAATAGCTACATGAGCCTTCTGTGCAGATGATGCCAAGTTCCTGAAAGAGTTGAGAGTGAGGAAGATTGTGGAGTGTTGCAAGAGGATCTGAACAAGATATTGGAGTGGAGTCATAGATGGGAAATGGAGTTTAATCCAGAGAAATGTAAAGTAATGGAATTTGGAAAGAGTGAGAGAAGAGTAAAAGGAAATTATGTGTTGAATGGTGAGAGGTTGAGTAAAGCAGAGGAGGAAAACGATCTGGGTGTTACGGTCAGTGGAAATTTGATCCCAGAGAAACACATTAGCAGAACTACAGGAGAAACCTATAATTTGTTAAGCCTATAATTTGTTGAGAGGAATAAGGCCATCTTTTGAGTATAACAATGAAAAGATGATCAGGAAGATGATTACATCACTGATTTGACCTAGACTGAAATATGCAGCTGTAGTGTGCTCATTCTACATGAAAAAGGATGTAATGAAGTCGGAGAAAGCTGAGAGATGGTACCAAGAGTCGTTTGTCATACGAAGAGAGACTGGCAGAGTTGCACCCACCAATACTGGAAAAAAGGAGAGAAAGGGGAGACTTGACTGCTATACACAAAGCACAGGAGGAAGTGGAGGAGGTGGACCAGAGTGACTTGATGGTTTAGGATACGTGAGATATTAGAGGACATGGAAAGAGGCTGAAGAAGAGTACTTGTAAAAGAGACATCAAAAAAATATAGTTTCCCACAAAGAAGTACAGATGTATAGAACAGTCTGGATAAGGAAATAGTAAATGCAAGAAGTATACATGGATTCAAGGCTAAACTGTATATTAAAAGATATGGAGATGGGATAGCACCAGCATACCTCTTGTCCCATAAAACTGGATATTGAAGGAATGTAGAGAACAACTGGCTTATAAAATTCACAGTCTAGTGGTGACACCACTATCACAGGGAAGAGTACCAAAAGATTGGAAGAGAGCAAATATTACACCAATATTCAAAGGAGGAAATAAAGAAGACCAAATAAATTATAGACCAGTGTCCTTGACTAGTGTTGTAGGAAAACTGTGAAAGAAAAATAAAGGAGAGATAGATGGAACACTTGGAAAGAGATAAAGTTTTGGTAAATTGTCAATTTGGATTTAGGAGGGGAAGATCATGTTCCATGAACTTACTGTCCTTTTATTCAAGAGTAGTCGACATTGTGCAAGAGAGAGACAGATGGGTGGATGGTGTCTACTCAGACTTGAAGAAAGCGTTTGACAAAAGTACCACACCAAAGATTGCTATGGAAGAAAAAAAAAATATGGAAAAAATTGGAGGAAGACTGCTGGAGTGGATGGAGGACTATCTGGATGATAGAGAGATGAGAACTGTAATACAAGACCAGAATTCATCTTGGCTGAAAGTAACTAGTGGTGTCCCACAGGGGTCAGTGTTGGGACTGATAATGTTTGTAATGTATGTGAATGACATAAATGAAGAAATAGACAGTTATATGGACTTATTTGCAGATGATGCTAAGCTGATGAGAAGGATAGAAAATGTAAATGACTAATAATAATAATAATAATAATAATAATAATAATAATAATAATAATAATAATAATAATAATAATAATAATAATAATAATAAACGGTTTATTATTTAGGCAGTTAACAAACTGAAAATGTACATAGGGGGTGCGGAAATACTTAACATTAATCCTAAAGGTAAGTCTAATCTAGAAGGGACTACTGATTGATGGCTCGCACCATGGTGGGAATCGCACTGTTTCTGTACCGGTACCCGTACTGGTACTGCAAGATGATTTAAATAAGATAAATAGATGGAGTAAATCTTGGCAAATGGAATTCAATTTAAGTAAATGTAAAGTAATGGAGTTTGGTAAGAGTAAGAAAAGAATACAATATCATTATGAGATGGATGGTGTGAAGTTACAGAAATCAAAAGAGGAAATGGATTTGGGAGAAACAGTTACTGAAAATTTGACTCCATACAGACACATTGATAAAATTACTGGAAAGATGATGAATTTGTTAAAAAGAATGAGAATGGCATTCTCACATTTGGATAAAGAAATGATAAAAATGTTGTTGATTTCCATGATAAGACCAAGACTGGAAGTGTGGTCTCCTCATACAAGGAGGAATATTATAAAATTAGAAAGAGTACAAAGAGCAGTCACTAAGATGGTTCCAGAGTTGAGAAAGTCAACCTAGGAAGAGAAATTAAGAATGTTGGAAATTCCTAC
>NC_087157.1:17773876-17781376 GCF_035594125.1 Scylla paramamosain | reverse complement strand
AATACTGGTTAACTCATGCACTTGGCAGGTGGACTGAATACTAGAAAACCTTGTACAATGAGACCACAAGAGGTGGGGAGGCATGCAGTTAGCAAGAAACTAAAGATACCAAGAGATGCAACACTGCAGCAAAGAGAGAGAGAGAGAGAGAGAGAGAGAGAGAGAGAGAGAGAGAGAGAGAGAGAGAGAGAGAGAGAGAGAGAGAGAGAGAGAGAGAGAGAGAGAGAGAGAGAGAGAGAGAGAGAGAGAGAGAGAGAGAGAGAGAGAGAGAGAGAAAATTGTTTCAGCTCCCTTACACATTTTCACTGTTGTTCCTGTAGTAAATCTTTCCAAGCTCTCCTTCCATACACACACACACACACACACACACACACACACACACACACACACACACACACACACACACACACACACACACACACACACACACACACACACACACACACACACACTGTCTCTGCATCACTGGGAGATGAGGAACAACAGAAAGGAATAGAAAACATACAAGTGGAAAGAAAAGAAATTAAAAGACTACTGGAAGAGCTAGATACTAGGAAGGCGATGGGACCAGACGAAGTAAATGGATGGATATTGAAAGAATGTAGAGAGGAATTGGAAGAACCAACATGGGAGATAATTAACAGTTCTTTGAAGGAGGGAAAAGTACCAAAGGAATGGAAGAGAGCAAATATAGTACTGTTATACAAAGGAGGTAATAAAATGGAACCACTGAATTACAGACCAGTCTCACTCAAGAGTATTGTAAGTAAACTCTGTGAAATAGTCATTAAAAACAGATGGGTGCAATATCTTGAACAAGAAAATATAATAACAGAAAAAAACAATTCGGTTTCAGGAAAGAGAGATCTTGCGTAACAAATTTACTGAGCTTTTATACAAGAGTAATAGATAAACTACAAGAGAGAGATGGTTGGGTTGATGCAGTCTATTTAGATCTGAAAAAGCTTTTGATACAGTTCCACATAAAAGTCTCGTATGGAAACTGGAACATCGAGGAGGGCTAAAAGGAAAAATACTTAAGTGGATGAAGGATTATCTCCAAGGTAGGGAAATGAGTACAGTGATCAGAGATAATAAATCAAGTTGGTGCGAAGTAACAAGCAGAGTACCACAAGGGTCTGTGTTGGCACCTATAATGTTTCAGGTCTATATAAATGATATGACGGTGGGTTTAAATAGCTACATTAACATGTTTGCAGATGATGCAAAATTGATGAAAGTAATAAAGAACCAAGAGGATTGTGAGGAACTACAGAGGGATATTGATAGAATTTATGAATGGAGTAAACGATGGAAATTAAAATTTAATATAAAGAAGTGCCTTGTAATGTAGATGGGAAGAAGTAAAAGGAGACCTTCATGGGAGTATAAGATGGGAGGAATCACAATACCAAAGAGCAAAGAAAAAAAGACTTGGGAGTAATAATTCAAGACACGCTATCACCAGAAAAACACATCAATGGAATATTTGGCTCTACATATAATTTGCTAGCAAATATCAGGGTGGCATTTAATTACTTAGACAAAGAAATGATGAAGAAAATTATAACACACATGATACGCCCCAAACTGGAATACGCAGCAGTGGTATGGTCACCACACAAGAAGAAAGATATAAGGAAATTGGAAAGGATACAAAGAACAGCTACGGAAATGATACCTGAATTGGAAGACTTAAGTTACAAGGAAAGATTGGAAGAAATTGGATTACCAACACTGCAAGAAAGAAGGGAAAGAGGAGACCTGATAACAATGTTCAAATTAATAAACAACATGGTGAAGATAGACAGAGATGACCTAGTTGTAAAAGTGGAGGAAGGAAATAGACGTACAAGGGGACATATGAAGAAATTAAAGAAGAGTCATTGTTTGGGAGATATTAAAAAATACAGCTTTCCGCATTGAACGGTTGAAATATGGAATAACTTAAAAGAAGAGGTGGTTGCGGCAAAGAGTGTGCACATGTTTAAAGAGAGATTAGATAAATTCGGGTATGGAGACAGGACTAATTGAGCCTTGGCTCGGACCCTGTACTATACAACTAGGTAAATACAACTAGGTAAACTAGGTAAATACACACACACACACACACACACACACACACACACACACACACACACACACACACACACACACACACACACACACTCCTTCTAACACCTGTGCTCCTACATCACAAACTTCAAGAACATCCCAAAATGCTTTTCTACCCACTCTGTCATAAGCCTTCTCTAGATGAATGCTACATGTAATATTTATGTTTACCTTAGCATGCCTCTATTATAATTGTGATTGCAAACATATGCTCCACAACACTTTTCTTTCTTGAAACTTCCCTGTTCCCCAACGACCATCACCTCTATCAATAACTGCCATCAATCTCTGAGTCAAGACTCTCCCACAGACTTTTCCTGACACACTAAGCAAACTTATCTACCCTCTGTAACCTTTTTGTACAATCCTGCAGCCTTTCCCTTCATATAAACATACAATAACTGCCTCCATCCACTCATCAGGTCCTGCCTCCTTGTTTCCATGCCAATTCACGTAATTCAAATCATCCAGTCTGCTATCACTTCTCCATAGTTATTCCATCAGTGTCTATAGCTTTGCCACACTTCATCACAACTATTGTCTTCTTCATCTCCCTAACAATTTCTCTCATTCTCTACCTGCTTCTATACACATGCTAATTATTATTGCTTCTCCTGCCACCTTATTCATTTGACAAAGTCTTCTCCAAATAACTTGCACTTCTTTCTTGCTGCTTACAAGAACTTTATACCCTCTCTCTACTCACACAATCCCACGCTCTTCTTCCCCCTCTCTTTTATCCCCTCCTTCCAGAACAAGTTATTGTCATTGATTTTCTTGCACTTAGCTTTCTACCAAACTTCTCACACAATTCCATGCTCTTCTTCCCCCCTCTTTCTTCACTTCCTTCCAGAACAACTTATTATCAGTGATCTCCTTACACTCAGCTTTCTACCAAACTTCTCATCCACTCTCATCTTATTTTTTTCTTATGAGTTCCTTCAGTTTCATATTCCAAGACCTACACTCTAATTTCTCCTCATTTTAATTTCCTCTGAGTCATTTTTCTGCACCATTTTCTCATAGGCCCTCTTCTCTTCCACAGCCACCTCCATCTCAGCCATGCACTTTTTTTTTTTTACTTGTATTCCCAAGACTCCCTTGTAGTTACCATATCAATGAATACCTTTTAACATCTTTACCCTGAGGCCTCCCCAACTATCTCTCACTTCTCTGTCTTTCACATACCTTCTCACATTCCTCTCTACTACACACCTTACTGTCCAATTATTTAAATAACTTTCCCCCAATGTGTGTAACAACGATATATATTTTTTTCATCACGGCATTGTGGTCTGACCAGAGTTCCATTTAATTCTGTGGGACACGCCCATCAAATATTCCTTGGCATGCCAACCATTTCCTTACTTCATCTCTCATCCACTGCTAAACACTCAGTCAGACTTTTCTGTTCACCATTTTAATCTCAATATCTCCTCCACGTGAACCTGTGGATCACTATGGTGGAAGGTTTTTTAGCACACAACCCTCAAATCCATGCATACGTAACTATCCCACCACAAGTTTGTTCATTGTAACATGACTCGCTCTCTCTGCTGCACATAAAGGAATTAAATATATGCAGCACTCAATCACTCAATCCCCTATTCATTTACTCACAAACAGTATATCAGTATGGCACAATAACGTCAATTTGGGCTTGTTCCCTGACTTACCCAGAGTACGTTGTGTTGAGGACCGGATACATGTCCATTATAGCATAACTCGCTATGTTTACTGCACTTTCAGTAGCAAGGTCTATGAAACATTAAATTTTCCATCTATTTACACACTAACAATATCTCAATACGCCATAACGCCAAAATGAGCTTCTTTCCCGGTCAGTCATGGCCATCACTATTTAAGGACCAAATATACGTGTAATACTTCATATTTGCTTACTTTTCTCTGCACACAATATTTTTTTTACTGCATATACAACATTGCGATACATACATTGCTAGTAACTGTGCACACTAAGCATGCACACCTCCATATTCCCGTTGTAAGCCGCCACGCCACACTAAAGTTTTCAGCAAGTCCTGGCGTCGTCTGCTGCCGGGCCGGGGATGCACAGAAGACGCACCTCAACAAGAACAGAACAGAACAGATAGGAAGTTGGTGAAGGGTAAAGAGTTTGGACAGAAGATAAAAAGAAGGGAAAATGAAAGACAGTAAGAGAATGAATGTTTGTGGGCAGAACAGATTGTTATTTTTCTTTTGTTGACTAATATTGAGAAGGCGCCAGCTCGTATTCTCTTAATTTAAGCATTTTTACCCTGCCTAAGAGGTTGCCTTTAATTATTTATTTATTGTTTCGTATAACAAGTAGAACCCAACTAAACAGTGTCCACGCCACACTTTATACTGGCCGCCTGACACCCTGAACAAGCTCTCCGCTTAATGATAAGGCATAATTTTGCAATGTCCTTGATAGTTTACACCCATTCTATATTCACAAATTATTCTTGAACATTTCTGCTAATGGTCCCACGTACTCCTGGATTATAACACTGTCTAATGATAATTTTTGGATCTAAATATTAACAAAGAATTTCTTTCAAAATAAAGAATATTATCAGTACTGGCATATTTTCTCTTAATCTACAATGTTTAGTGATTGTGATTTTCCTGTGGCTGGCCCAGGAGAACCCGGGAATATGGTTATTTTCCAGTGCCTTGTAAACTAAGGGATATTACTCTGTACCATTTCAAAATATCAACAATTAATTTAACAATTTCTAGCTTATAATTTCATTTAATTTTCTTGTTCTAAAATTTTATTGATTCCAAAAGTATATACAAAATTTTGTTTACACAACCAAGAAGTAAATTTTTATATTTATGACCGTTCCTTTAGGCTATAAAAAATATTTCATGGCATTATTATTATTTGGATGGTATTGTCTTCTCTTTTTTTCTTTCTTTTTTTTCCTATTGGTATTTTGTGCCATGACATCCACACAAGCAAATCTCTGCCTATAACGTGTGCTGCTCATCGCTTGCATCTTGAAACACGATTCCTTCGTATATATTGGCTAATTACTCGTTTTATTCCTTATTTTTGTAGATAATTCTAGATAAAAGAACTGCATCCCTGAGGGAAGGCTGTACACAAGGCTATCCCGCATGCTGCCTCAGCCAGCCGCACACCAGGTAGAGAGAGAGAGAGAGAGAGAGAGAGAGAGAGAGAGAGAGAGAGAGAGAGAGAGAGAGAGAGAGAGAGAGAGAGAGAGAGAGAGAGAAATAATTATTATGGTTTTCAATTATTATCATATTATTATTATTATTATTATTATTATTATTATTATTATTAGAGAGAGAGAGAGAGAGAGAGAGAGAGAGAGAGAGAGAGAGAGAGAGAGAGAGAGAGAGAGAGAGAGAGAGAGAGATTATCTACAGTTCTTCTTCTTCTTCTTCTTCTTCTTCTTCTTACTACTATTACTACTACTACTACTACTACTACTACTACTACTACTACTACTACTACTACTATCACAATCACAATTATTATTATTATTATCCTTGCAGGTGCCTCCTTACTACCTATATACTGACTGACCACCGTCTTGACTACCACCACAGTCACCACTATTACTACTACAACTACCACCACCACCAACATTGTTCGCCACCACAGTTCGTCTGCCACAACCACAAGTGCATCCTACCACAATTTAAATGTGATGATTATGACCACTGTGGTGATGGCAGTGATGAGATGGATTGTGGTAGTAGTGGTTGTGGTGGTGGTGGTGGTGGCTGGGAAGTAATGTTGGCAGGTGGAAAACATGACTACAGTGGAAATGTTATGGTATGTACAATTGTAGTAGTTATAATTGTGGTAGTTACAATTGTGGTAGTTACAATTGTGGTAGTTACAATTTTGGTGGTTACAATTGTGGTAGTTACAATTGTGGTAGTTACAATTGTGGTAGTTACAATTTTGGTGGTTACAATTGGTGGTAGTTACAATTGTGGTAGTTACAATTTTGGTGGTTACAATTGTGGTAGTTACAATTGTGGTAGTTACAATTGTGGTAGCTACAATTGTGGTAGTTACAATTGTTGAAGTTTAAGATATTTTAATTAAGAATTGTGGTTACTACTACTACTACTACTACTACTACTACTACTACTACTACTACTGTTACTAACCTAACCCTTTACTCTTATTCAGATTCGCATCATCAACAACAACAACAACAACAACAACAACAACAATGATGGCAGTAGTAGCAGTAGTAGTGAATGGTCATACATATGTGATGACTATTTTGACTATCAAGCGGCCGATGTTGTGTGTCGGACTATCGTCTTAAAGGAGCTGTAAAATTTACTTGGAATAACTATTTCGGTGATACTAATAGTGGTAAGCAATAGTAGTAGTAGTAGTAGTAGTAATAGTAGTAGTAGTAGTAGTAGTTAAATTTTCTACTGGTTAACTCTTGCATCAGGGAGGTGGACAGAATAGTGGTGAATGACTGAGAATACTGGTTAACTCTTGCATCAGGGAGGTGGACAGTATAGTAGTGAAAGACTGAGAATACCGGTTAACTCTTGCATTAGGGAGGTGGACAGAATAGTGGTGAAAGACTGAGAATATTGGTTAACTCTTGCATCAGGGAGGTGGACAGAATAGTGGTGAAACACTGAGAATACTAGTTAACTCTTGCATTAGGGAGGTGGATAGAATAGTGGTGAAAGACTAAGAAAACTGGTTAACTCTTGCATCTGGGAGGTGGACAGAATAATGGTGAAAGACTGAGAATACTGGTTAACTCTTGCATCTGGGAGGTGGACAGAATAATGGTGAAAGACTGATTTTAAGGGAAATTAACATGAATTATTTAATTCCATCATTACGTAGGTCAGGATCCAGTTTTCTGTTCAATGATGTCTTGTGTGCGGGTCAAGAAACGCACAAAAGATTTTGTACACACGGAGGACTTGGTGTACATGACTGTGTATCTATCGAGGAGAGAGAGAGAGAGAGAGAGAGAGAGAGAGAGAGAGAGAGAGAGAGAGAGAGAGAGAGAGAGAGAGAGAGAATGTGTTATAAATCTTCTTTTTCTTCTTCTTCTACTACTACTACTACTACTACTATTTCAGTGACGAGCAAGTCACCAGGACTACACGGCTTTTTTTTTTTTATGTAGGAAGGACAGTGGCCGAGGGCAACAAAAATCTAATAAAAAAAATGCCCACTGAAATGCCAGTCCCATAAAAGGGTCAAAGCAGTGGTCAAAAATTTATGAATAAGTGTCTTGAAACCTCCCTCTTGAAGGAATTCAAGTCATAGGAAGGTGGAAATACAGAAGCAGGCAGGGAGTTCCAGAGTTTACCAGAGAAAGGGATGAATGATTGAGAATACTGGTTAACTCT
>NC_087157.1:17741376-17768876 GCF_035594125.1 Scylla paramamosain | reverse complement strand
AGGGCCATGCTTTTTACACCATTAGTACCAGACCCTCCAGCCAGGGGGGGGGTCAATACTTAGGATGAACACTGTACACATATACACATATACTGGGTGTCCTAGGAGGAAGGTCATACTTTGTCAGCAATGAAAGATCAAGTTATTCTAAGTCAGAAATTTTCTATGTTGAAGTGCTTTTAATGCTGTGGTTTAGAAGTCACTTCCAGCATGAAGGAAAGGAAGATGTTGACAGAGCTGGAAGAGTTTGCCCAGGCAAAGACAGTGACAAAAGCACAGTTTTGGAGAACAATAGGAGGGACCCCACCAGGTCCGTAAGCCTTCCAAGGGTTAATGTCAGTGAGGGCATGGCAAACATCATTGTGAAGGATCTTAACTCTCTCATGCACCAGTAAGTTTCACAAGTTTTCTGTCCAATACTTCTGTTGGCAGCCATTTGCAGCCTCTCTGTGCACCTTGCAAAACTTTGATTTAGAAGTTTTCTTTCTTTTGAGACTTATAAGAAGGCACATATTATATATCACTAGATTCACAAGGAAATTGTCTTTTTGGTGATTGCCAAAAATAAAATTTCACTTACTTTTTCCCTCAAAAATATATACAAAACAAGAAAGAATGTTCACAATTTTGTAGCTTAAAACTTTTCCTGCAAGCATTTTGTGGGCTGTACATTACCTAAACTGTCTTTTTATTGACTTTACAGTGGTACTGTTGATATTGTGATATGTCAATTAGATCTCAAGAAAATAAAGGAAAACTGAAATCATTATTTGTCACAGATTGCAAGCAGACAGCCTGAATCACAGGCTGAAACTGACAAATGATCTAGCAGTCTGCCTATTCTGAGAAGCATCATTGTTACCAGTTCATTACTTCTGTGAAAGGCATGCTCATCTTGAACTCACCCAAAACATTGATGCACTTACAATAGAAACTTTATTTTTAATTAATTTAAATAAGATTTTAATGCACTTGTGCACTGGTGCAGTTTGACATGAAGATGTTTTGACGTCCAGTGTGCGTCCGGTGTATGAGGGACTAATGGGTTGCATGAAATAATCCAAGGGAAAAGAAGAGGGAGGAACATGCCCTGAATCACTCAAGGTAGAGTTTTTAGCAAAGATTTGAGCAAAGAGTTCACCTTTAGAGATAGATGAGATGGCAGTATTGCCATCAAGTTGAAATAAAGGTGGGAAAGATGAAGAAGCAGTGTTATTAGAGATATTTATGGCTAGGTGGCAGAAGTCACAAAGAGAGAGAGAGAGAGAGAGAGAGAGAGAGAGAGAGAGAGAGAGAGAGAGAGAGAGAGAGAGAGAGAGAGAGAGAGAGAGATCTAGAAAGATTGTGACATTTTCTGTTGATGAAGGAGGTTTTGGCTAGTTGGAGGACAGACTTGGCATAATTCTGGACAGAAATATAAAGTGCATTAGATTCGGGTGATGGAAGGCTGAAGTACATTTTATGGGCCACCTCTCTATCATGTATAACACAAGAACCAAGGTTTGGAAGGTTTAGGGTGAGAGAAAGACAGACATGAAGACAGACATCCTCACCCCTGCTGTGTGTTCAGCACACAGAGGCAAGTCCTGTACATGGAAGCAGTAGTCATTCTAACTAAGGAAAACTAGTTAACACCCCTGAGCCATGAAAACCTTGTTTAAGTAAAGAAAAACTGCATGTACATGCTTACAAACATTTTATTTATCAATTAACTAAATAGATAGAGAAAGACAATTAACACTGGTAAGTTGCCTCTCATCTCCTCCTCTGTTATTTGAATTTGTGCTTTGCAGGAATCCATGTAAAGTGAAACCATGGAGGCTGAAATCACGGTTAACAGGGATGACTATGCTGTAATATATATATATATATATATATATATATATATATATATATATATATATATATATATATATATATATATATATATATATATATATATATATATATATATATATATATATATATATATATATATATATATATATATATATATATATATGGTAATGAACTCCACTGATCTGTTGCTCTATTTGGAAAATTGTTTCTGCATGTCCTTATCTCCTTTTTCTCTTGTTAAGTTTATTGCTGTGACCTTTTTGTGTTGAGAGAGAGAGAGAGAGAGAGAGAGAGAGAGAGAGAGAGAAAGAGAGAGAGAGACCTCTAAACAGACTGGTACTTACCTCCTTCCCAACCCTCCTCCCACCTTCCCTCCCTCCCTTCTCCCCTTCATGAAGTGCTCCCCTTCTTCAGTAATTAATCTCCGCCTCTCGACAGGTAAGCGAAGGACAGGTGTGGCTTGGTCATTAGTGTGGCTCCAGGTATGTACTAGATATGCTTTCTTTCTCATAGATGGTGACTTGAAGTAGTCTCTCTTCCATTTTTATTGATATTTCACATATTTTTCATTCTGAGTGTCTTATTTTTAAGTTTTGAAGTAGCTCTGTTTTATTTGCCCATTGGCTCGTTGGTTAATGATCTTATTATGTGTATTACCTGTTTAGTTCCTCAGCTAGGTAGTCAGCCAGTCAATTAGTGAATCAGACGGTGTATCGGTTTGTCATGCCATCTGTTAGCTGGAGTGATATATAGCCTTGCAAATTATCTTAGTGAGTATTGTGCCGTCTGGTGGGAGATTTATGAACTTATTGTTACATACTGCCATCTTGCAGGTGAATAACACACGATGAATTTTCATTTCTATCTGACCACCGTGACGAGTTAGTGTCATGTCTGAACGGCTGACGTACAGTCCAAGTTGTCCTACTGGTTGTAAGAGGAGGTGAATTTTGACGCTTCGCTTGCACGACACGAAGGATTTAGAGGAAAATGCTGATGTTGTCATTAATTCATTACTCTATGACTCAACATCACTCAAGGCCGTGACAACAAAACCATAGGAGTGTGTGTGGATCTCAGTCTGAAAAAAAATAATGTGTCCGATATAGAAACGTAACTCTCATGTCTTTGTCTTTGGTCTTCTGGATCTTGCCAGATACCGTGGGAAGGCAGGCAGGCAGGCAGGCAGGCAGTCTCTCTCTCTCTCTCTCTCTCTCTCTCTCTCTCTCTCTCTCTCTCTCTCTCTCTCTCTCTCTCTCTCTCCGAACAGCAATGATGAATCTTTTTGTTGTTCCTGTTCTGACGATGTTTATTTGTATCGATCTTGTATATCTGTGTGTGTGTGTGTGTGTGTGTGTGTGTGTGTGTGTGTGTGTGTGTTTAAGAGTAACAGCAGCAAAATGAGCGACACAAAATCAGCTTTGATTGAATATGTGGAAATATAAAGCCAGCCACTGTTTACAGTTAGGAATGTAATAGTGAATTAATCCATTTTATTACCAGTGAAAGTAGAGAAACGTGGGGCCGGTTCTACTTTACCTCTGTTCTTTAGCACTGAAAATAGAGGGAGGAACATGAAGCTGGTTCCACTCTCTCCTCCATTCTTTACTTTTGAAAATAGAGAAGTATAAAACCGGTTTCACTTTCCACTTTAGGCTGCAATCTCTATTCCTTGGCACTGAAAACCGAGAAACACGAGCTGGTTTTACTTTGCGCCTAAGAATACACCACCAAAACTACCTTTCTACTTGGCAGCTTGTTGGAGACGCGGGGTAGCCTTCCTTCGTTCACCCAACCTTGCTGTGCTTAACGAAACGTGTCCAGTGTAACTCAGATTTCTCAAACCAGGTGTCCTCCTCCTCCTGGACCATTAACCACTCATTAATAAGGTTTCTACATTTTTAAAGGTGAAATAGTGTTGAGAACCAGGCTAAGCTAATCATCTCTGGCCTTTGAAAATAGTCGTGGTGAGAGAGAAATAGAGAGCAAAGGGCGATAGACAGGAGTTATACCAGTGACAGACTGCTGATACTGTCCCTGTTAGTGGCACACACTTACGGTAATGACTTTGTCCCGTCCATCATCAAGGCTGCAAATGAACCTCGGATGAACGGGAAATACTGGGGTGCAGGAGTGAGGGGGTGAGCGAAGGTTGGACCTCACAGGCTGGGTTGTGTTGTGGTGTTGTGGTGTGTTGTGGGAAAGGAAAAATACTTAAGAAAAAAAAAAATTGCATAACATTTATTTGGAACACATTTATACTTACACATTTTGGAGAAAGGACATTTAAACTCCCTGACAAAATTAGCATCTTTTTAATACACTTCTCAGCCGCTGCTTGGAATTCTTCAGGTAAACAAGAAACAACAACGGTAATAATTCAAGGGGTTTCGGCTAAACAGAAGCCAAGGAACGTATAGATGATAGGAAAAATGATTGTCTAGAGAGGATTTACACAAAGGCGCCCTCTACTCGGCACCAGCATCCCATGGACGGCACATTGTCTCCTCCGTCACGTCCCGCCATTGGAGAAGTCAAATAAATAATACGTTTTCTTCTACAAGGCACAAGTTGGTAATTTTTTTTCTTTTCTTTTCTTTATTTCTTTTTTTTTGGGGGTGTTAGTTCAGTATATGATTGCACCTGATACCTGTTTGTTTGTTTGTTTGTTTGTTTGTCTGTCTATCTATCTATCTATCTATCTATCTATCTATCTATCTATCTATCTGTGCCTGCCTATTTATCTATATCTGTTTATCCTGCCTTTCTGTCTGTGCTCCAGTCTGTTTGTCTGTCTGTTTGTCTATCTATCTGCCTGTCTGTGTCTGTTTATCTACCTATGTATGTATGTATGTATGTATGTCAGGTCAAACTAGCCAGACATGCACAGTTAGCGAGTTGAATATCAGAAGGTACCATTTCCATTCAGCGGTGCAGCCCACACCTCAGCGCGCGCGGGAAGGCGGGGGGCGGGGAACACTGGCATCTTTAAGATCAGCCTTTCATCTCACCTTGCAGTATGGTTTCCTCAGCCCGTGATTCTATTGGCGGGAGGGACGGGGGAGCAGTGTGGAGTGCGGAGTAGTGGAGTCTTTGGAGCACCACGACCCAAGCCGATTTGCAGGAGTGGATTACTTGGCGGGGGAGACTCAAGCATTGTGAAAGGATTAAGCTGCCAAAATTACACGATTTTCAAGCCGTCCTAAGCCTCAGTATCTCCCCCGCACGAGTGAGCACACCGCACTGGTCCAACTGACGCCGGTAAACCCTTGCAATTTGGGCTTAGCGTAAAATGTAATGAATACCACTGACTTGATTCGTTTGCTTCTCTCACGTGTGGAGGGAGTCAGCACAGTGGCTTTTAGTTCTGTAGACTTAGGTGTTTAGTATGTTTAGTCAGTTACCTTTGCCAGGCTTTAAAGGACCTTACTGAAGTTTTCAAGAATGTTTTTATGATTCTAGTGATAGTTTAGTAAGATTGAAAGGATATCATTGGTTTTCATGTTTTTTTTTTCTTTTATGATTCAAGGAAGTTTTATATAAGTTTTCAGGGGCTTTTCATGATTCTAGTGACAATTTAACAAGAATCCAGAGGGAGTTATTAGTTTTCAAGGACGTTTTCATGATTGTGATAACAGTTCAACTAAGAATTTTCAAAGGTGTTCTCCAGCATTCAATACCACTAATGAGAAAAACACGCTTTAAGAATCTGATTAACCGTCCCCTGGCCTTCAAAAAATAAATAAATAAATAAAATAAGAAATAAAAAAACTAATGAGACAGCAAAGTACGAATACAGGGTTTTCTGGTATTGAAGTCAAGGTCAGTGGCAGTAATATCCTCTACATCCACACCCACCCACACACCCACCCACCCACACACACACACACACACACACACACACACACACCTCGCAGTGACTGTCACCCACCAGCGTCAAATATTCAGCAGTGTAAGTTAAAAAAGGAGGACGCAAGGACACGCTGACGCCCTTTCTCCTTATGCCCGTGATTAGAAGCGCTCTGCTCCCTCACTAGTGTTTTCCAACGCGACAGAGACACTTAGCTGTGTTTTCAAGGGTGTTTTACCTGTTAATAATGTAGAAATCATGTTAACGTGTCGCCAGAATAATAAAAAGGTACCTTTGAAAACCCGTGTCATTTGAACTAAAGAATTTTGAAAGTAGTGAAGGTGCGGCGCAGAGATGTTGCAGGTTAGGTCAGATAAGGTTAGACTAGGTAAGGTTATGTCAGATAAGGTTAGGTTAGGTTAGGTGAGATAAGGTTAAGCTTACATTAAATTGGATTAGTATGACGTAGGATAAGACAGGTTAGGTTAGGTGAGATTAGGTCAGATAAGGTTAGGTTAGGTTAGGTGAGATGAGGTTAAGCTTACATTAAATTGGATTAGTATGACATAGGATAAGACAGGTTAGGTTAGGTAAGGTTAGGTCAGATAAGGTTAGGTTAGGTGAGATAAGGTTAAGCTTACATTAAGTTGGGTTAGGATGACGTAGGATAAGGCAGGTTAGAACAGGACACAGATGGATCAGTCTAGACAATCATGACTCATCACAAGACTAATTACCTTGGCTAATCTTTATCTGGCTTATCTTTTTTTTCATTTCCTCCTCACTCGCCTACTGTCTGTCCCTGTGTGTCTCTCTCTGTCTCTGTCTCTCTTTCCCGTCTTTATTACCCTCAGTTACCAGGTCGAGTGCTAAGACACCCTAAAAACACCTTTAAACACCTTAAAACACACATAAGCATCCTTAAACACCCTGAAAACACCCTTAAATCATGCCAAAACCTTAAAACATCCTTAAAACACTCAAACACCCTAAGGCATCCTAAAACATCCTTAAAACACCCTTAACTCATGCCAAACGACCCTAAAATACCCTCAAAACACCCTTAACTCATGCCAAACGACCCTAAAACACCCTCAAAACACCCTTAACTCATGCCAAACGACCCTAAAACACCCTTAAACACCTTAAAAACATGCTAAAAACTATTCTGAAACACCAAAACCCTCAAAACACCTAAAACACCCTTAGTGTTTTAAAACATCCTTGAATCATGCCAAATGACCCTAAAACACCCTTAAAACACTTTAAAACACCCTTAAAACCCTTTATTAACCCGAGGCATGCTCACTAACAATATCGTAATCTCACCATTTCCCCCAAACTTTTTTTTTTTTATCATCTGTCACTTTTTTTTTTCATTCACGTTTTCCCTTTTCCCGCACCACAGTTTTCCCGACACGGCCGTTATCGCGTCCACTAGAAGGAGGGAGGGAGGAGTGGGAGAGGAACAGGTGAGGGAAGAACGGAGTCGAGGGAGGTAGGAGGAACGAGGGAACGAGGAAGGGAAGGAGAGAGGGAGGGAGGAGGGGACAAGGAGAGAACGAGGGACGTAGGAGGGAAAAAGGAAGGAGGGAGGAGGGGACAAGGAGAGAACGAGGGAGTAGGAGGGAAAAAAGAAAGGAGGGAGGAGGGGACAAGGAGAAGACGAGGGAGATGGGAGGGAAGAAGGAGGGAGGGAGAAGGGGACGAAGAGGGGGTAGAGGGAGGAGCGGATGAGAGGTAGGAAAATACCCCTTGATGGCTTCGCTGATTCGTAAGCGCGACGTGTCCTCATAAAAAGCTTCACGCTTCACGCTTCACGCTTCAGGTAGTAAAGCGAGGCTGCACCGAACACCTGAGCGAGACACCGGCCGGCCCCACCTGTGTGTTGCACTGGCGAGGCAATCAAGGCGTCGCAGCATCTCTTGCAACACACACACACACGCACACATCCTTGCTGCATTATCCCATCACCATTACCACCCCTTAAGCCTACACCAGAAGAAAAAAAAAAAAAAAAAAGCCTCTCAACTTTTCTCCTGTTTCTGTCACTTACCCGTCTATTCCATGCCAGGGACAGGACCTTTCCCCGTATTCAGAAACGCTTTGTTCTCTCACCACGACTATTTTCAAAGGCCACAGAGATGACTAGGCAGGTTCTCAAGATTGTTCCTCCTGTTAATAATGGGAAAACTTTGTTCACCTGTCACTAGCACCGTAAAAACACCCTCAAGAACCTGTCAAGCTTTAAATATGGCAGACCCATTTAAAAGTGGTGTAGGTGCGGCGCAGAAGTATTTTGGAATATGGTTCTGAGCGCTACACGTACATGAGGTTGCAGCGAATACGTCAATCAGTACCGAAGGGCAATGAAGACACGAGTGAAACAGTAAACACCCTCGCGAGGCTTACGAGTGGGGTGGGCGTGGGGGGGATGAGGGGGTCAAAGTGTAATTAATACTGAAGCGGGAACCATCATGATTATTTTTACCCACTCAGTAATCACCGAGAGCTCATTAATAAAATAACACCAGGGGGCTGTTTCACCAACATTAATCCTGTTACCCGCCACCTGTCTTACGCGCGCTGATTAACTGGGAGGGGGGGCGTGGGAACAAGGGAGGGGGCGTGGGAACATGGAATCGGGGCATGGGAGATAGTGGAGACACGGGAGAGGGCGTAGGAACATGAAAGAGAGGGAAGAAACAATGGGAGAGGGGTGTGAGAACATGGGAGGAGGCGTGGGAACGAGAGAGGAGGAGTGGGATCATGGGAGGCACCGCAGGGTGACACTGGAAGATGAGCCACGTGGGAGATCGCAAGGAAAGAGAGAGAAACAGGAAGGACACATGAAGGAAGGATACACAGAGAAACAGAGAGGAACGGGAGGAAGAAATCATGAAGGAGGTGAACAGGAAAACAGATAAGCAAGCAGGAGAGAGAGAGAGAGAGAGAGAGAGAGAGAGAGAGAGAGAGAGAGAGAGAGAGAGAGAGAGAGGCAGAGTGGATGGGGGAGGGAAGTTTATAGGGTGGATGTGTGGATACGTGGTCTGTGGATTCTGGGAGAGTGATGCGTGAGAGTCTGAGGTGAGATCGATCAGTGGCTGGACTAGACACAAGTCTCCACCTGTGCATGCATCTCAACAGCCACGGCTGTGCAGCTTTAGCAGCATTCCCTTGAGCTTGAGCTTGTAACTCTGCGTGCTTCGGTATCAGCGTCGCCTCACAGAAATCTCGTTAACAGTCATCTCACACGAAGCTGTAAGAGAAAAGTTTCATTTAACGGTGAAGTTCCAGACAGCAGTACAAGGAACACAGGCTAATGACATAACAACCGTGCACTTTGAGGGGGCGAGAGACGCTGGAAACACAAGCTGGAGACTTCAATTTGTTGGTGTGCGTCACGGTGACCGCCACGGTGTGACAATACTATTATTGGGATTATTTTACTTCAATATTACGTTTGCAAGACAATACAGCGGTACAGTTTGTGTTCATACGGCTTATTACTGCGTCTGCTCAGCGTGTGCAGTGTGGCAGCCTTGTAAGTACTGCATGTTATGTGTATGATAAGGTCACGGAGGCTGTGGAAGTGTCCTTAGGGAATACGGTGCTTGGGTCAGGTTACGGTAGTTTTACACACACACACACACACACACACACACACAGAGGCAGGCAAGGCACAAGTAAAAGAGAGCCTGATTGGAGTGACACGAGACTCCGGCGTCATGGCGGCTGTGGGCGGAGCCTCAGATGACAACAAGGATGTCTGCCTCTCTTTCTTACGTGTTATTTGGGCTTATTTTGGAGCTAAGTTACCTATTTCTCGATTCATTTTACTTGTGTGTGTGTGTGTGTGTGTGTGTGTGTGTGTGTATGTCAGTGCCCTGTTACTACAAGATATATATATAACCTTATCCGCCTCTCCTGCTCCTTCCAGCTCCTCCCTGCCTCCTCTCTGCCCGAGTCACTCCAGTCACCCTCTCTTTTCCTCTGCCCTATCTGTGTGTGTGTGTGTGTGTGTGTGTGTGTGTGTGTGTGTGTTGTTGTTGTTGTTGTTGTTGTTGTTGTTCTTTATATATATTTCTATGAGTAATATATATATATATATATATATATATATATATATATATATATATATATATATATATATATATATATATATATATATATATATATATATATTTTTTTTTTTTTTTTATGTAGGAAGGACACTGGCCAAGGGCAACAAAAATCTAATAAAAAAAATGCCCACTGAAATGCCAGTCCCATAAAAGGGTCAAAGCAGTGGTCAAAAATTGGTGGATAAGTGTCTTGAAACCTCCCTCTTGAAGGAATTCAAGTCATAGGAAGGTGGAAATACAGAAGCAGGCAAGGAGTTCCAGAGTTTACCAGAGAAAGGGATGAATGATTGAGAATACTGGTTAACTCTTGCGTTAGAGAGGTGGACAGAATAGGAGTGAGAGAAAGAAGAAAGTCTTGTGCAGCGAGGCCGCGGGAGGAGGGGAGGCATGCAGTTAGCAAGATCAGAAGAGCAGTTGGCATGAAAATAGCGGTAGAAGACAGCTAGATATGCAACATTGCGGCGGTGAGAGAGGGGCTGAAGACAGTCAGTTAGAGGAGAGGAGTTGATGAGACGAAAAGCTTTTGATTCCACCCTGTCTAGAACAGCAGTATGAGTGGAACCCCCCCAGACATGTGAAGCATACTCCATACATGGACGGATAGGGCCCTTGTACAGAGTTAGCAGCTGGGGGGATGAGAAAAACTGGCGGAGACGTCTCAGAACACCTAACTTCATAGAAGCTGTTTTAGCTAGAGATGAGATGTGAAGTTTCCAGTTCAGATTATAAGTAAAGGACAGACCGAGGATGTTCAGTGTAGAAGAGGGGGACAGTTGAGTGTCATTGAAGAAGAGGGGATAGTTGTCTGGAAGATTGTGTCGAGTTGATAGATGGAGGAATTGAGTTTTTGAGGCATTGAACAATACCAAGTTTGCTCTGCCCCAATCAGAAATTTTAGAAAGATCAGAAGTCAGGCGCTCTGTGGCTTCCCTGCGTGATATGTTTACCTCCTGAAGGGTTGGACGTCTATGAAAAGACGTGGAAAAGTGCAGGGTGGTATCATCAGCATAGGAGTGGATAGGACAAGAAGTTTGGTTTAGAAGATCATTAATGAATAATAAGAAGAGAGTGGGTGACAGGACAGAACCCTGAGGAACACCACTGTTAATAGATTTAGGAGAAGAACAGTGACCGTCTACCACAGCAGCAATAGAACGGTCAGAAAGGAAACTTGAGATGAAGTTACAGAGAGAAGGATAGAAACCGTAGGAGGGTAGTTTGGAAATCAAAGCTTTGTGCCAGACTCTATCAAAGGCTTTTGATATGTCCAAGGCAACAGCAAAAGTTTCACCAAAGTCTCTAAAAGAGGATGACCAAGACTCAGTAAGGAAAGCCAGAAGATCACCAGTAGAGCGGCCTTGACGGAACCCATACTGGCGATCAGATAGAAGGTTGTGAAGTGATAGATGTTTAAGAATCTTCCTGTTGAGGATAGATTCAAAAACTTTAGATAAGCAGGAAATTAAAGCAATAGGACGGTAGTTTGAGGGATTAGAGCGGTCACCCTTTTTAGGAACAGGTTGAATGTAGGCAAACTTCCAGCAAGAAGGAAAGGTAGATGTTGACAGACAGAGCTGAAAGAGTTTGACTAGGCAAGGTGCAAGCACGGAGGCACAGTTTCGGAGAACAATAGGAGGGACCCCATCAGGTCCATAAGCCTTCCGAGGGTTTAGGCCAGCGAGGGCATGGAAAACATCATTACGAAGAATTTTAATACGTGGCATGAAGTAGTCAGAGGGTGGAGGAGAGGGAGGAACAAGCCCAGAATCGTCCAAGGTAGAGTTTTTAGCAAAGGTTTGAGCAAAGAGTTCAGCTTTAGAAATAGATGTGATAGCAGTGGTGCCATCTGGTTGAAGTAGAGGAGGGAAAGAAGAAGAAGCAAAGTTATTGGAGATATTTTTGGCTAGATGCCAGAAATCACGAGGGGAGTTAGATCTTGAAAGGTTTTGACATTTTCTGTTAATGAAGGAGATTTTGGCTAGTTGGAGAACAGACTTGGCATGGTTCCGGGCAGAAATATAAAGTGCATGAGATTCTGGTGAAGGAAGGCTTAAGTACCTTTTGTGGGCCACCTCTCTATCATGTATAGCACGAGAACAAGCTGTGTTAAACCAAGGTTTAGAAGGTTTAGGACGAGAAAAAGAGTGAGGAATGTACGCCTCCATGCCAGACACTATCACCTCTGTTATGCGCTCAGCACACAAAGACGGGTCTCTGACACGGAAGCAGTAGTCATTCCAAGGAAAATCAGCAAAATACCTCCTCAGGTCCCCCCAACTAGCAGAGGCAAAACGCCAGAGGCACCTTCGCTTAGGGGGATCCTGAGGAGGGATTGGAGTGATAGGACAAGATAAAGATATGAGATTGTGATCGGAGGAGCCCAACGGAGAAGAATGAGTGACAGCATAAGCAGAAGGATCAGAGGTCAGGAAAAGGTCAAGAATGTTGGGCGTATCTCCAAGACGGTCAGGAATACGAGTAGGGTGTTGCACCAATTGCTCTAGGTCATGGAGGATAGCAAAGTTGTAGGCTAGTTCACCAGGATGGTCAGTGAAGGGAGAGGAAAGCCAAAGCTGGTGGTGAACATTGAAGTCTCCAAGAATGGAGATCTCTGCAAAAGGGAAGAGGGTCAGAATGTGCTCCACTTTGGAAGTTAAGTAGTCAAAGAATTTCTTATAGTCAGAGGAGTTAGGAGAGAGGTATACAGCACAGATAAATTTAGTATGAGAATGACTCTGTAGTCGTAGCCAGATGGTGGAAAACTCGGAAGATTCAAGAGCGTGGGCACGAGAGCAGGTTAAGTCATTGCGCACATAAACGCAGCATCCAGCTTTGGATCGAAAATGAGGATAGAGAAAGTAGGAGGGAACAGAAAAGGGGCTACTGTCAGTTGCCTCAGACACCTGAGTTTCAGTGAGGAAAAGAAGATGAGGTTTAGAAGAGGAGAGGTGGTGTTCTACAGATTGAAAATTAGATCTTAGACCGCGAATGTTGCAGAAGTTAATGAAGAAAAAGTTGAGGGGGGTGTCAAGACACTTAGGGTCGTCGACGGAAAGGCAGTCCGACCTGGGGACATTTATGGTCCCCTCCCCAGATGGGGACTCCGAGGCTGGTGTAGGAGTCGCCATGATTTTAAAATTTTTTGAGTGAAGGGTGTGTGTGTTATTAGGTGCTTGTATATATATATATATATACTTGTATACATATATATATATATATATATATATATATATATATATATATATATATATATATATATATATATATATATATATATATATATATATATATATATATATATATATATATATATATATATATATATATATATATATATATATATATATATATATATTATTTATTTATTTATTTTTTCGTGGCAGGCCTAGTGAGTACTGTACTGTGTTATGTATATGATAAGATAGGTTGTGGAAGTGTCCTTAGGGAATATGGTGCTTGGGTCCGCTTACGGTACTTACACACACACACACACACACACACACACACACACACACACACACACACACACACACACACACACACACACACACACACACACACACACACACACTGAAATGCAAAAAAAAAACACTTAAAAAATTACAATCAGAAGTTAGGTAGCAGTTGAAATAAAGAAATAAAAAATCACAAAATATCAACTTTTCGAGTTTTTTAACAGGCCCAGAAAATGCTGTAAAAAGTCCACATATTTAGTGTAAGTGTCTGGGTTAGTGGGTGGATGGGTGGAAGGAGGGTTGGGTGGGTGGATGGGTCTGTAAGGAGTGTGTGGTGGGTGTGTGGGTGGATCTGGTGTAGTGGGCGGATGGATGGGTGGGCTGGTATAGGTGGGTGGACTGGTGGATGTGTTTGGGTGTGTGTGGGTGGACTGGTGGGCTATTGGGGGTGGGTGTGTGGGTGGGTGGGCGTAAGTTTGTGGATAGATGGATGAAAATAAGATTATTGTTAAGGTCCTTAGAAATAATTTATGAATCGTTCTCTGTGGCTATCAAGATTATGTCATGACCTGCTGTCTTGCGCGTTTCCAGTGATGTGTTTTGTTATCAGTCGTGTCAGCAGATGTACCTGGCCTCACCTAACCTGTCACTGCCGGTAGAACCAAGTGGAAATGTTTGCCACACTTTTTAATTCATTCTTCATTCCATCTGTTATAATGAACACATACAGATACATTAAGTAAAACACCATGTTTTGCTTCTTTCTCTCCTTTCTTCCTTTTTTTTTCTTTTTATTTATTTTTCATTTATTTCTGTCTATTTATTTATCTACTACTACTATTACAACAACAACTTCTACTACTATAGCTACTACTACTACTACTACTACTACTACCACTACTACTACTACTACTACTACTACTACTACTATTACCACTACTACTACTACTACTACTACTACTTCTATTGCTGCTATTACTTCTATTCTACTGCTACTACTACTACTACTACTACTACTACTACTACTACTCAAAGGAGACCATGTAGCCAGCTGTCATTCATTATATACTGACACAACTAGCTCTCCTTAACAGGTGATCTTGGAACCTCAGGGAAACAACATGCAGCAAGTGAGAATGGCTAGAACCAGAGGATGGGGGTGTGCGTCCAAGGAGTTGAGGAGTGCCACTGCTTCAACTGATGCTGTGGGGCCTTGAGGCAGAGGGTCCACCAGGTGTGTGTGTGTGTGTGAGTGTGTGTGTGTGTGTGTGTGTGAGAATGTTTCCCTACTTGTGGTGAATGGTAAGGAAAAAGAGTGTGTGGTGGTGTGTGGTGTGGCCTTGCTTGTGGCAGATGCATTGGGGAGTGTGTGGTAGTGTGTGGTGCATGACCCTCACTTCTGGTTGATGCCCTGCAGAGGAAATATAATCAGCATATTACTTATTGCTGTGTGTGTGTGTGTGTGTGTGTGTGTGTGTGTGTGTGTGTGTGTGTGTGTGTGTGTGTGTGTGTGTGTGCGTGTGTGCTTGCGTGAGTGCGTGTGCGTGCTTGGGCGTGAAAGTGTGTGTGCGTGGGCGTGACAGTGCATGTGCGTGCGTGGGCGTGAGAGTGTATGTGCGTGCGTGGGCGTGAAAGTGCGTGGGTGTGAGACTGCGTGTGTGTGAGAGTGCGTGAGTGCGTGTGCGTGCGTGGGCGTGAGAGTGCGTGGGCGTGCGTGTGCGTGAGAGTGCGTGTGCGTGTGCGTGAGAGTGCGTGGGCGTAGGTGGGCGTGAGAGTGTGCGTGCGTGGGCGTGAGAGTGCGAGGGCGTGCGTGGGCGTGAGAGTGCGTGTGCGTGAGAGTGCGTGGGCGTATTGTTGAATTAGTAGCGGGTACATAAGAACATTTGAAGCCTCAGTAATAATAAGAATATTTTCAAACAACTCACTGATGGAAGATTGGGTGGGTGTGTCTGTAGGGAGTGTGTGGTGGTTAGGTGGGTGGATCTGGTGTAGTGGGTGGTGGATGGGTGGGCTGGTGGAGGTGGATGGGTGGGTGGGTGTGGCTGGATTGGTGGGCTATTGGGGGTGGTTGGGTGGGTGGGTGTCAGTTTGTGGGCAGGTGGAGGAAAAGAACATTATTGTTTGTATCATTTTAATTTGTACCAACAAATTCAATACATACATATATACATAAATAAATAAATAAATAAATAAATAAATAAATAAGTAGTTAGATAAATAAACAAATAAATAATCAAATGTATTCCAATAACTACTTTTCATTAACTTGCAGAAATAATAATAATAATAATAATAATAATAATAATAATAATAATAATAATAATAATAATAATAATAATAATAAACTCTCGTAATCGTAATAGTAATTTCCTCTATAATTCGTACAATTACAAAGAAAATTACACCACAAAGCTGGCGAGACGAGTTATTTAATTACACTTACGACAGATTACACAACAAGTAATATCTAGGTCAGTCTTTTTGTCAGTCTTCAACAGCTTTCGTCACTGCAACCTTCCAAGCTGCTTAAGAATAATGTATATAATTCACAACACTTGTAATCTCTTCAACACCCACACCTGCTCTGTTTTAAAGGGCTCTACTTGAGGTTACGAGTGTTTTTAAGGGTGTGTTTAAGGCTCCACTGGCAGACACACAGCATTTCTACTGTATTTGCAGAGGAACCAATAAAAATACAATATTTCCTACAGTATACGTACATAAAGGTGTGTGTGTGTGTGTGTGTGTGTGTGTGTGTGTGTGTGTGTGTGTGTGTGTGTGTGTTGAGGGAGACGTCATTTTTTTATTTTATTTTTTTCGTTATATATATGTTGTCATAGATTAAGCTTGTGTAATTTACGTAATATCAACGCCAATAAATAATTAAAGTCGATTCATATAGCAGTAAATGTTAACACTATCGTAAAAATATTATAAGTTATTAATAGTTAGATCAATTCAGTTTTTCTTTAGTTGGCGCTAAAATATTACGTTTTCTCTAATACTTCAATTTCCTAGATGGCCGCCGCCCACGCCTTGGAAATCATGGGGTCGAAAGTCCTCTAAATATACGTGTTAATAGCGACCATATTGTCCTTATCTATATCGTGTTTTTGTTTTTTTTCTCTTTTCTTGAACTTCTTGTACTAAAAACTGATAATTAATAATACAAAACACCACGAAATAATAGATAAAATAGAAGAGACGCTTGCATTATCTTAAAAACTGTTTAAAATAGTATTGGAAGATTAATTTAATTATTTTTTAAGTTTATGTTAAAATTTTTCGTTTTCTCTAATGCAAGACAGCCGCCGTTCTCTTTTATCTCCCTTAATTACAAACAGCAGGGTCGAAAATTCTACAAATTCTGTAAATCATTATGCTATTATTATTATTTTGTTGAAATTATTTTTGCTTCCCACAAATGTTCCACTTATATTATTTATGTATCTGTGTGTATGTATGTATGTGTATATGTGTGCGTATGTATGTATGTATGTATGTATGTATGCGTGCGTATGTACGTGTATGTACATGTATGTGTATATGTATGTATGTATGCTTAAATGTATATGTAAATATATGTATGTGTGTATGTGTGTGTATATTTATACTCGTGTGTGTGTGTGTGTGTGTGTGTGTGTGTGTGTGTGTGTGTGTGTGTGTGTGTGTGTGTGTGTGTGTGTGTGTGTATGCATATAATTAACGTTATTTATTTACTTATTTTTATTTATTTATTTTGTGTGTGTGTGTGTGATAATGTTTTTGAAAAGGATGATTGACATGAAAGCGTGACTGCTCTCTGTGTGACAATGGCTCAACTCAAACAAGTCTGCACGAGCTGCGGCTCAACACAATTTGCTACAAAATGAAAATGTTACAGTAATTCTGGTATTAATATTATAAACCAATAAACATTACTTACTTACACACACACACACACACACACACACACACACACACACACACACACACACACACACAGATTTTGTATATGACTGGGCATACACCAAAATTTGTAACACCGTGGATATCAGACAATTCGGAAATATTAAAGCCACCTCCACCTCACATTACCTGACCAGCTTCCTTGAATTCATCCACAGCCACCTGGACAAGCGAAACACCTCTCTAGCTGTTGCTTTTGTGGACTTCAAAAAAGCCTTTGATCTTGTTGATCACACTGTTGTCATCAGCAAGGCAGTAAGTCTGGGTCTCCCTCCTAATCTGATAGCGTGGCTAGCCGACTTCCTCACAGGGAGACCTCAGGCCGTTCGCTATCAGGGCTCTGTCTCTAATTTCCAACAGCTGACATGTGGAGTCCCCCAAGGGACCAAGATGGGTCCTCTATGCTTCCTCCTCCTCATCAACGACGCCCTCACCGACACCCCCCATCGCTGGAAGTATGTGGACAACTGCACCGTGGGCGTCCCAGTTTCCACCAAGAACCCGGACTACTCGCCACTGCAAGCAATTCTGGAGCGACTGCAGACGTGGACAGAGGAGAGCAGGATGACCATCAACCACAGCAAAACTGTGGTGATGCATTTCTGTACCTCCTCTGTACCAGTGCCCCCTCCCCGGCTCACAGTGGGCCCTCACCCCCTCCAGGTGGTCCAATGTGCCAAGCTTCTCGGAGTCACGGTGGACGACCAGCTGACCTGGAAGCAGCATGTCGCCAGCACCGTGAGATCAGCTACCTACAGGTTGTACATGCTGCGTAGACTCAGGTCGCTGGGGACGCCGACAGATGAGTTAAGGGGGGTGTACCTTACCTTCATCCTCCCCAAACTCATGTACGCCTCCCCAGCGTGGTCCTCCTCCCTCACACACACTCAACAGCTACAGCTAGAGAGTGTGCAGAAAAGGGCGTGCAGGGTCATCCTTGGCCCTGCATACACCACCTATGAAGAAGCCCTGACCACCCTGAGTCTGTCCAGAATATCCACCAGGCACCGAGAGGCTCTGGAGAAGTTTGGGAGGGGACTACTGCATCATCCGCGTCTCAGAAACATGCTGCCGCCCGACGCGCCTCGTCCTGTCCGTGCCACCAGACACCACAACAAAATAACACCACTGAAGGCGCCGCGCACGGACCGGTACAGACTCAGTGCGATTCCCACCATGGTGCGAGCCATCAATCAATAGTATTTCCCTCCTAGATTAGACTTACCTTTAGGATTAATGTTAAGTTTATCCCCATCCCCTATGTACATTTTCAGTTTGTCAACTGCCTAAATAATAAACCGTTTATTATTATTATTATTATTATTATTATTACACACACACACACACACACACACACACACTAAAAAAAATATATTATAAAGAAATTATTTGAAATTGTTCATTTAAAACCTTAAGGAGAAAAAAAAAAAAATCGAGTGATTATTTTGTGGAAAGGAAAAAAAATAATGTCAGAAAATGAAGATTAAAGTATATTGGAAAGAAATAGACTAAAATACGTTATTGCTAAGAAAAATAATGTACTTAACGATTTTTATATTTATTTTCATTGGTGTAATAGAAAATTCCTTAATATTTCCCACCTACTCGAATTATTCTTATCAAAACTGTGTAAGGCAAAATCGTGACTATTTATTAGGTAGACCATGTAATGAGTGAAGAAATACGCCATGCCGTCAGTAAAAGCACAGGCCACCGTGACGACCTCGCACCAGTCAAGATAAGAAGACTGGGAAGTGGGAAGGCCATGACGCAACACCCTGCTGCCCTTCCACTGCGGTATGCAACAATTCACAACACTAAAACAACGTACGTTCCTCTCATCACCATCTACAGGAAACACAAGGCATAGAAAGGAATACATTTTGATATTTACAAGAAAATATGTCTCGGAGTGGTTAGTGATTAAAAGATGTGTCAAATAGCAGTGAAAGGGTTACAGACACTCAGAAGGCGCAGTCCAGGGAGGTGGAAGGCGAGAAAGTCTGACCACTCCTCCTCCTCCTCCTCCTCCTCCTCCTCCTTAAAAGAACATGAGAACTTAAGAAAATAAGGAAAGTTGTAAGAAGCCATCAGGTCTGCACGTGGCAGTCCCTGTACGAAACACACCTACCTATTTCCACCTATCGTCCCCATCCAGTCTAACCCTTCAAACTACCGCCTTATTGCTGACAGGCCAGTTCCAGAGTCACCCTTTTTCCTCTTGCTAGCTAACCAACAAAAGTACTTTAGCCGTCATCAGGTTCCACAATCAACTTTGCCCACTGCTTGTCGTTTGGGGGAGTACCGAAAATTTGAACTGGTAAGGCAAAAGGATCAATTCCACAGTCTTTTCGTAAGCTATCAACCAAAAACGCTTCCTAAGTTGGTAAGCTCCCGAACAAATAAGAGGAGTGTTTCGTTTGAATAGCTTACGAAGAGACTAAAACTGACCCGGTATATTCACTCGTAGTCTCGTCTGTCCTCGTCATATATAGAGAGAGTCACGGCATGTCCATTTAAGCAAATCCTGACCCCGCTTCTTGATGGTGATAGTGCATTGAAGAAGTAAGTTGACATACGCAGGGCACAGTAAGCGCGGAGCCAGTGATACAGACAGTTAGGAAAGCAGAATGTCAACGAAAGGATGGTAAAACAAGGCAGTGCTCACTGATTCATTTCACTTGGAGAGAAGAGAGAAGTGTTGCTCGGGTGACCTGGAATAGACAAAAATGATGATGCGTATAGGATGTTTGGAAGACATTTGTACTGCAGTATTACCGGAAATAGATTATGGTGGTGGTGGTGGTGGTGGTGGTGGTGAAGAGGAGGAGGTTGTGGTGATTGTGATGAGAAAGATGGAGATTATGATGATGGTGATGATGATGGTAAGGAGGAGGAGATGAGAGAGAGAGGAGGAGGAGGAGAAGGACGAGAAAGAGGAGGAAGAGGAGGAGAGGAACAAATTTCTAATGATGAGGAGGCGGAAGAGGAAGAGAATATGTTGATGATGAAGAGGAGGAAAAGAAGAACGAGGAGGAAGAAGAGAAGGAAGAAGAAAAGATAGATGAGGAGAATTATGATTATTATGATGACAATGAAACACAGCGCCACAAATCGCAGTGGTGGTGGTGGCACTGAGTGTATACTCACCCAAACAATAAACAAATGCATAAATATAAATAGATAGAAAATAAATAAAAGATAAAGAAAAATCATGCGAATAGAAATTATGCTCTCTCTCTCTCTCTCTCTCTAGGATTAATGTTCCGCGTGGAATCTGGCAACGTAACGTAACGCTCGAGTCAGCGCGGGTTAGTCTCACGTGACAAAAAAGGCCATTGAATATAAGTACGTCCCCTGGAGATTTTATATTACACCTCATCTTTAATTCACGTATCTTCCTACACACTAAAGAATGCTATAGATATTTCCCGCACTGTGAGACCGTGGACATTTGGCTCAGCTGCGTGAACAATACTCCAAACAACGAACCTTCGAACTGAGACACTGAATCTGTAACTCTCAGCCGCCTTAATCCTGCTCGCCTCGCCACTGCCGCGTGTTTACGTCAAGACAGCGGGCCGCGTACTAGTTTCCTTAGTACTTGTGCGTCCGTATCAATACCGTATGCTGTAAACTGAACAAAGATACTCGTTCAGTTTTTGCCCGCCTCTCCATTATCTCGTGGTGACGTAAAGGTGACGGCCCGTGTGTTAGTTTCCCCGGTAATTGTGCCTCCGTAACATTACTGTGTGCAGTGGTCGTGAGAACTGCGAGGCGGCGGTTCATACTGTGCCGTGGAGAGTCGCGGGGTGTTGGAATCGCCTGTCAGTCTCCTTAAAGGCGTCATATTCCCTCCCTGCTCTTCCCAGTGTCTTCCTGTCGATGTTGGTAATGTACTTGTCACTATTTTGTGTGCATGTGTTTTATTTATTTATTATTTGTGCATAGAGGAACTGAAAGGTTAACAGCCTGGCGTGTTTTTGGTCAACCCATATTTTGCGTATTTGTGCAGTCATTTGCTTGTTACTTGCGCAGAGAGGAAGTAAGGAAGGTAATAAGCTGCAGTGTTTCTGATCATCCTGTGTTCTGCGTATCTGTTCAGTCGTTGTTTATTATTTGTGCATTGAGAAACTAGTAGGAAACAGGATGCAGCGTCTCCAATCACCACTTGTCAACCTTCTCTTTGCCTCAACATTTCAAGTGGTCTCAATGTTCCTGTTCATTTTAATAGTGCCACTGTTTCGTGCAGGTGTTTAGTTAATGTTGTTGTTGTTGTTGTTGTATCTGTACACAGAGGAACCACTAGGCTACAGCGTCTCAGATCACCCATAATCTTCCCCTTTCTTTCCCTGCCCATCACAATCTTAGCTTATTTCTTAACAATTGAGGTTTTCCATGCTGGTATTATCGTTAGTTCAGTGATGCTACGGATGTTTTCAAGCCACAGTTTTGACGATTTGCTCAGATGAAGTTTGGTTTATTAATCACTGGGCGTTTGAAAGTTCTTGATGTCCCAATAGCCACTGGTCTTATGATTTTTTTTTTTTTTTTTTTTTTATAGCTAAATGGTCGTAAGCTTTTAATCTGATAGCTTCTTGGAGTTTCCATTATTATCTTGTGTTCTGGTGTGTGTGTGTGTGTGTGTGTGTGTGTGTGTTATTACGTAGGTAACTAAGAAGATGACAAATAGCGCTAGATTCCTTACAGGCTCTAAAGAGCTTACTTAAAACAAGTGAAGCTACAAAAATGCATCAGACTTAACGTGGCAGTCAATATACAAACGTATAATCTAAACCTACACAATATTATTTCCACTTATACCCACTCATGAATATTCCCAATACTGTAAAGTTCCCTATTGACTGTGCACTGCCAACTGCTGAGTGTCTGCCATTGAGTGGTGGGGGAAGCAAGGCGAGGGAGGGGCAGAGCTTGGGTAGCGAGGCTCAGGCAATGCAGTGAGCCCCTCAGATCCCACTTGAGCGAGGCAAAGGACGCCTCTCTTGCCTCGCTTGCCGATGGAAGATCCGCTCTCATTCCTGTCCTGACCTGAGGGATTAGAAAACATAAATGCCCTGCGGGTAAACTCAATTCACCGCTGTCCCGGAACACACACACACACACACAGAAGAGAGAGAGAGAGAGAGAGAGAGAGAGAGAGAGAGAGAGAGAGAGAGAGAGAGAGAGAGAGAGAGAGAGAGAGAGAGAGAGATTGTTAAACAAAAGGCTAGACAAAAAAATGAGATGGAAAAAAGGTGATGAAACGTTGAGAGAGAGAGAGAGAGAGAGAGAGAGAGAGAGAGAGAGAGAGAGAGAGAGAGAGAGAGAGAGAGAGAGAGAGAGAGAGAGAGAGAGAGATTGTTGAACGAAAGGCTAAACTAAAAATTGAGATGGAAAAAAGTTGATGAAACGTTGAGAGAGAGAGAGAGAGAGAGAGAGAGAGAGAGAGAGAGAGAGAGAGAGAGAGAGAGAGAGAGAGAGGGAAACTTACCCAGCGTAACCTTACCTGACCCCTCTCTCTCTCTCTCTCTCTCTCTCTCTCTCTCTCTCTCTCTCTCTCTCTCTCTCTCTCTCTCTCTCATCTCTAATGCAATCTCTTGTTTCTGGACACAAAAGGAAGCAATTTTTTTCAACTTTTATTGCTTCAATTAGTGGAATTTATTATCACAACTCGATTACTTTTTGTCCCTTTCTACTTACTAATTTACCTGTTGACTGGCTGAGTGGCTGGCTGGCTGGCTGGTTGGCTGGCTGGCTGGCTAGCTAACTGACTGACTGACTGGATGAATGAATGAATGAATGAATGAATGAATGAATGAATGATTGGCTGACTGATTAACTAAAATGAGAGAGAGAGAGAGAGAGAGAGAGAGAGAGAGAGAGAGAGAGAGAGAGAGAGAGAGAGAGAGAGAGAGAGAGAGAGAATGTGTGTGTGTGTGTGTGGGTGGGTGTAGAGAGAGAGAGAGAGAGAGAGAGAGAGAGAGAGAGAGAGAGAGAGAGAGAGAGAGAGAGAGAGAGAGAGAGAGAGAGAGAGAGAGAGAGAGAGAGACTGCCTCAAACCACACACACACACACACACACACACACAATAAAAATAATTTATTCACTCTACAGTAAAAAAAAATATGAAACATACATCAGTGTTACTACTACTACTACTACCACCACCACCACCACCACCACCACCACCACCACTACTACCCACCACTACCACCAATACCCCAGGAACACTTGTAATACAAACAACAACTCTTTTCACTACACTACATCAGGAACCCACTACACACAGCACACAATCGGGATAATTAAGAATCCCAGGGTACAAGTTAGCCAATACTTTCCCCCGGAATTTAATCCCTGATGGTCGGAAGCTTCGCCCATCGCCACACGCCTCGCCCTTCATAAAACTGGAAAGGTTGACAAAAAGACTGATAACTAGAGAGGGTAGGGATTACCGTCATTAATGCTACTAGGCTGGAAAAATAGGGAGGGCGGTAACTTGATTGTTGGCAAGGTGGTTAATTTGATGGAGTAAAGATTGATTAGGTGGGAGAGAGCAGACAGTGGCCTGTTTGTTTACGAGAAGTCGGGTGAAAGAGACTGTCTAATTATTGAGTGTGGTTAAGTAGAGTGAATAGAAGAGACTAGCTGGATGGAGGAGACTATAGCTAGTAAATTAGTTGGGATAAGAAAGACATTATCCATTGAAGTGGAGGAGAGGAGAAATACTTGGTAATTGAATTCGAAAAAAAAATAAATAAAATGTTGCTTGTTAGAAAGGTGAGACAAAGGAGACATTATCTCGTTACATCGAACAGAGGAGAAAATAGATAGAGGGTAGAAGAGACAGTGAGTGGGTAGTTGGATGGGATACAAGAGGATGGTCAGTTAATTAGATGGGATAAAGGAGAACATGGCACTTTAATATTTGGACAGTTATTTGTGAATTAAGTGGAACGAAAGAAACAATGGCTAGATAATTAATTGCGATAGAAGAGAACGTATTTGGGTAGTTATATTGAATAGGTTAGACCGTGACGTGTTATTAGCAGAAGTGTTGCATGAAGAAGAAAGAAAAGAGTATGAAGAGAAGTTGAAAGTATAAAGGGATAGTGTGGGAAGAAGAAAAGAATAAGAAGGAGAAAGAGGAGGAAAAAATATTAAAAAGTAAAGAAACCTCTAACAATTAGCAGAAATGTTACATGAGAAGAGATAAAAACATATGAAGAGAAGCTCACAGAATGGCAGAGTAGAGTACGATGGAGAAAAAAATAATAAGGAAGAGAAGGAAGAGAGGAAAAAAAAAAATAATATATATATATATATATATATATATATATATATATATATATATATATATATATATATATATATATATATATATATATATATATATATATATATATATATATATATATATATATATATATATATATATATATATATATATATATATATGAAACCTGTGGCAAAGCACACTGGATGC
Organism: Scylla paramamosain; assembly: GCF_035594125.1. Lineage (NCBI taxonomy): Eukaryota > Metazoa > Arthropoda > Malacostraca > Decapoda > Portunidae > Scylla > Scylla paramamosain. Next base: position 17,744,171 of record NC_087157.1, on the reverse strand, counting down.
AGCTGGACAAATTCACGGAACTGCAGCAGAATCCACAGCAACATTACAATAATTATTTACCTTCCCTTTATGCCCACGTGGGAATGTATTGAAGCCGAGACGATGCAAAGGAAAAATGAAAGTAGTATTCCATATGTAGATTGATTCCACAAGTTGTGGTGCGCGAGTGTTCATTCCTGGCTGACCATGAGGCGACCAGCGCTGAGAGAGGAGTCTTTATTGAACCTCCTTGGCGAGAAGCGACCGAGGTACAAAAGAGAGGACGGTGAAGGACACGTGTTTGTGTACGTTTCCAGCAACACCGTGGAGGTTCAATTATAATGTGATGTCATAAGAGGTTTTCTTGTGTGTAGGATGTTGGATTTTACGATGTTTATGTTTGTTTTTATTTTATCATCTGTGTGAATGTAGTGACACGTGTGCTTGTATGTTGACAGTAATGATGCTTCTGTTTCATTATAAACTGGATCACACACCAGGAGTTAAACTTCATATGATAGAGGATTTTACTATTTATTTATTTATTTATTTTTATTCTATTTTATTTATTATTTATTTATTTATTATTATTATTTTATTATTATTATCATTTATTATTTATTATTTATTATTTTATTATTTATTTATTTATCTTTTTTTTTTCATCAGCTGTGTGAAGTAGTGTGACAGTAACACGTGTTGTATGTTAGCAGTGATAATGCATTTGTTTCATTATAAAATGGTTGACACAAGAGGATTTAAAGTTTATAAGATGGAGAATTTTTGCGTTTTCATTGCTAAGGAATTAAAAGATCATCTGAGTGTATCCAAGGACACGTTGTTTGATACACTTTCACAAATAAACATCCGTTTCCTTACAGTCTGGAGAACATAAATGTTAGTGTTCATAAGAAATGTTTTTATAATTAAACAGTTCAAGATAGTTTTTTTTTCTGTAAGAGGGGCTCTGGTGAAGAGCAACAAAGGCAGAAACAAAGGCCCATTCATGTGCCAATCCCTAAAGAAAACTATTAAAAATATAATCCAAAATTGGAGGATGTGTCTTGAAACATATCTCCTCAAAGACAGTCATTCATGGGGAGTGTGGCGTGACAGGAGCAGGCAGGCAGCTCCAGAGTGGTTATGTCTTCTCAAAGACATTCATTCATGGGGAGTGTGGCGTGACAGAAGCAGGCAGGCAGCTCCAGAGTGGTTTCATCCTGGGACACTTGTTGTGGTACGTTTTCAGTAACATTGTGATCTGGATGCCACTAAGGGTTTAAAATTTGCGATATATTTTCTTCCATAATAAAGTTATAAATTATATGGAGTTAAACATCCGCCATGATTTACTACATCTTTCTTATATTCTGACTAATTATAGAGGATTTGTGCTACGCATTCTGTTATATTCTGACTAATTATAGAGGATTTGTTCTACGCATTCTGGATAAAGGATATGAGGAAGTTCAGAAATTTATTGTGCAGAAAGGATTAAACGCTTTCTTTCTTCAATAATGCGAGTGTTGTCAAGCGGCACAGAGTTGATGAAGCAAGTGAGTACAGTGCTTGTTAAAGTACCACTGGAATCATGAAGTCCTTCACAGAAGGAACAAGATAGGTAATTGAGCTGTTAATGCCGAGTCATGAGGGAGCTTCCAAAAAAAAAAAAAAAGGCACATTTATGGGTGGGGATGATAGGTGGAAAAAGGTAGGTGTGCTTCATACAGGGACTGATACGTGTACACTTGATGGCTTGTTGCACCTTGCCTTTTGTTCTTGTGAGAGAGAGAGAGAGAGAGAGAGAGAGAGAGAGAGAGAGAGAGAGAGAGAGAGAGAGAGAGAGAGAGAGAGACAGACCAATATAGCTAAAGGTGGTGTTGAAGAAAAATATAATCCTGAAAAGAGTTCCAGAGTTTGCCGCTGAAAGAGGTGGAATAGTGGATGCATTTTTTTTAATTCTTGCGTTAGTGAGTTGAACAGTCAATTGATAAGAGTAAAATGGAAGTTATTAGGTATGTGAAAACACGATATCTCGTGCATTAATAAAGTGGACATAATATGATCAAAATAAAAAGTAGAAAATCGTTAAGAGATGGATGGAAATTCGACGTCAGACAGAGAATTCTTAAGTTTTCCAGTGAATGGTGAGAGTGAATATACCGGTGAACTCTTGCGCTAGTAAGGTGCACAGAATATAGGTAGAAATAAGCAGAAAATCATAGGACTGTGGGAATACAGCATCAAACAGAATTCCTGAGTTTGCTAGTGAAAGATGTGAGAGTCAAAATACTGCTTAACTCTTGCATTACTAAGATGGACAGAATAAGAATAAATACAAAGCCGTAGGGACGTGGAAATAAGATGCCAAAGAGAACTTCTGAGTGTGCCAGTGAAAGGGTGAATGCATTGTTTAACTCTTGCATTAGTAAGGTGGACAAAATAAGAATAGACATAAACTCGTAGTGATATACAAGTACGATATCACACAGGGAATTCCCCAAGTTTATCAGTGAAAGAAGCGATTGATGTTAACACACGAATCATTGCTTTCTGAAGAGGAATAACTACGAGAAGGGAACAACACTATTGCAACCCTCACTGACGGGCTGTAGCTGTTATTCATATATAATGGTCAGTTTGTGAGTGTAAAGCACACCACCTCAAGCGGCTCTCTCTTAATTGATGAAGCAAAGAAGATTACTGACTCACAGATGTAGAACAATGTGCTCTCAACTTTACAGTAAAGGAAGAGTTTACCGCTTGTAAAATTGTGCTGGAATCGGATAGACGTGCATAATACAGCATCATAATAC
>NC_087157.1:17728876-17736376 GCF_035594125.1 Scylla paramamosain | reverse complement strand
GGAGAGTGGGATGAAAGAGGCAACAAAATAGGGATGACATGGGATATATTTGTAGATTAAAAATAACAGATGGAGGGAGAGAAGGGAGGAAGGAGGGAAGGGGAAAGGAGGAGGGGAGGGAGGAGGAAGAGAGAGAGAGTGTGAAGGAGAAAGAGGGTAAATGGAGGAAAGGAGGAAGAAAGACAAGAGTGAAGAAAGGAGAGGATGAAAGTGGAAGGAATGATGAAGGGAGGGGGAAGAGAGAAAAGGAAGAATGAAGGAAGGGGAAAGAAAGGAGGGTTAAGGCAAGAGAGGGTGAGGGGAGGAGTGAGGGAAGGAAAGGGGAAGAAGAGAGTGAGTTCAAGGTCCGTTTCTGGGAAGGTCACGTTCTTGTATATGACCTTTCATTAAGAGGAGGAGGAGGAGGAGGAGGAGGAGGAGGAAACTTAAACTGCATGTCCTTTAATATCTCGCAGTACACACGCCTCGAATTACACACACACACACACACACACACACACACACACACACACACACACACACACACACACACACACACACACACACACACACAGAGAGAGAGAGAGAGAGAGAGAGAGAGAGAGAGAGAGAGAGAGAGAGAGAGAGAGAGAGAGAGAGAGAGAGAGAGAGAGAGAGAGAGAGAGAGAGAGAGAGAGAGAGAGAGAGAGAGAGAGAGAGAGAGAGAGAGAAATATTATGCCAGTGCTCAATTGCTGAGTCATGAAAAATTCAAAATAATATTCATTAAACAAATTTCAGGAATCAAAGATGAGATGCACATGAAAATATAACCTGTCTCTCTCTCTCTCTCTCTCTCTCTCTCTCTCTCTCTCTCTCTCTCTCTCTCTCTCTCTCTCTCTCTCTCTCTCTCTCTCTCTCTCTCTCTCTCTCTCTGACCCTAGTAACTTTCTGGGTCTTTGGGTCGACACACACACACACACACACACACACACACACACACACACACACACACACACACACACACACACACACACACACACACACACACACACACACACACACACACACACACACACACACACACACACACACACACACACACACACACACACACACACAGCGCAGCATTGGCCATCACACAAATATTCGCATTTTTTCCCTCCTCCTCTTGCCAATCAATGTTATAACTTAGTGATATTTTCTGTCCCTCTTACTGACGCTAATAACTTTCTGGGTCCTTGGGTCGAGGCAGACTGACAGACAGACGCACAAAACAACAAGAAATGCATTGTATTCTACTGGAACATTCTGATTATTTTTTTTTTTTTTTTTTTTTTTTTTTGCTTCCCGCTCTTTGACAATTAATGTTTTAATTTATGCAGTTGATTTTTCTTTTTCTTCTACTTGTTGAGGTTAAGTGAAGTCAAGTTATCTGAAGAGCAGAAATCTGGTTTTGTTTCTGGGTATAATTAAAAGATTGTATTAAATTTAAAATGATGCTTGTTGTTTAAAAATGCTACTTATGGCAATGAAAGTGTAAAAAAAAAAATCTTTTTTTTATTTTACCCACTGAATTGTGTCTCTTTTTACTCTTTTTTGACAAGTAATGGAATATTTGATGAAGCTTTGAATGGTCTCTGGTGGTGAAAGGGTTTTGTTTAGTACCTTGAGTTTTTAGTACGTCCATCCTCTCGTGGTTTTTGGGAAGGGAAGAAAAAGGCTTTGTTGTGATGAAGGACGGCGGTTCGTTGTGTTGTGCTGTGTTCGTATCTTTGTTTGCTGTTCGTATTTTGTCTTGTTGTGCATTTCATCTTAGTTTGTGCGGAGTTTTTAGTAAGTGCCTTCACTCCTGTATTTTGGAAAGGGAAGGCAGAGGCTTCGTAACACTGACGGGTGAAAATTTGTTGTGGTGTGTGTTTTTCTTACTTTTGTTTCGTCTTTTTTTTTTTTTTTATCATATCTTTCTCTTCGAATACCTCTTACCGCCTTTCCTTGCTTAAAAACATTTTCATTGTTTTCTAATTTGTTTTGTGTATCATTCACTTTCGACACCTTTCATAACTTCTGCTTGGTTAAAAAAAAAAAAAAAAGAAATCGGAGATTTTCATCGTTTTCCAAATATTGTGTAGTATATCTTATTTTTTATTACCTTCCATCTCCTTTGCTGGCGTAGAATTGGATATTTTCTTTAGCAAGTAATTTTCGGTACGTCTTGCAGAGGTGTTTCATTGTCTGTTTGCATAAAAACGGATAATTTTTCTTTTATTGATATTTCTTTTTTTATATCTTGCACTCTCGTTATCTTTTTTTTTCATTGTTTTTTTTTTGACAAGTAAAGCATTCTCGATATCTTTCATCTACTTTGTTTGCGAAAATAATATTTTTTTTTATTATTTTACTATTGTTCTATTATTGTTCAGTATGTGTTGCACTCTTGATCCCTTTCATCACCTTTACTTGCCTAAAAACTTACATTTCTTACTATTTTTAATGCATTTTTTTCGGTGTAGGTGTCTTGCACTCCCATAATTTTTCATCACATTTGTTTACTGGAAACTAGATGTTTTTTTTTTTTTTACTGTTTTACTGTTTTATTTTTTTCTGTACATGTTAGTCTCGATACCTCTCACCACCTTTGCTTACGTAGAAACGGATCTTTTCATTGCTTTGATTATTTTCTGTGTATTCTCTGTCCTCCATACCTTTCATCACCTGTCTCTACGTAAAAAGATTGAATTCTTTTATAACATTTTTCAATATATCTTGTATTCCCAATACCATTCAGCATCTTTATTTGCGAAAAGAGTTTCTAATATTTGTAGTATTTTAGTACATATTATTATATAACTTTTTGGTATACATATCTTGCAGTGTCCATGCCTTTGAGCGTCCGCCCTCGTTTGCCTTGTGTCTGTCCACCTTGCGTGTGTAGTACTGACACAGCTGCTGCAGAGGCTCGGGCGGATTGGAGTGCTTAATAGTGATGAATGTAGGTCACAAAATGCAGCGCGTATCTATTTTTGTCTGCCTTTGCAGTGAGTTAATTCCAGGGCGGTGACTCACTGCAAGGCTGAGTTTGTCCATTTTGTCTGGTTTGGTTCAGCGCGGGTTCATGTTAATTGTGGTGGGTTAAGTTGTTACGTTTATCACTGTCATCATCAACATCGTCTTCATTGTAATATTTGTTATCATAATTGTTTAAAGCTGGCTGAAGTAAGGTGTAGAAAAGAGGGGATGTCATATAGCAGGACCATTGTCATCCCCATAGAGAGACGTAGGTTAAGAGGCGACCTGATGTAAGTCTTTAGGTGGTATAAGGGTTATAACAAGGGGGATGTAAGCAAAATTCTTAGGATCAGCAACCTGAATAGAACAAGAAATAACGGGTTCATGCTTGAAAAATTTAGGTTTTAGGAAAGAGATAGGAAGAAATTGGTTCTCAAATAGAGTGGTGGATGAGTGGAACGGACTCAGTAATCATGTTGTTAGTGCTAGGACATTAGGGAGCTTTAAGAGAAGATTAGACGGGTTTATGGATGGGGATGATAGGTGGAAATGGGTAGGTATATTTCATACAGGGACTGCCACGTGTAAGCCTGGTCGCTTCTTGCAGCTTCCCTTATTTCTTATGTTCATTATTATCAACATTATCATTATCATTGTTATCATCGTCATCATTATTGTGTAAAGGCAGATGGAGTAAGGTATAGAAAAGATATTATATCATATACCAGGATTTTCACCGTTATCATTATCATCATCATCATCATCATCATCATCATCATCATCATCATCATCATCATCATCAGCCTCGCCATCATCGTCGCTATCATCATCACGATCATCATTCAGTTCCACGGCAAGACAATGATCTTTTTCTAATATTTTCACTTATCACCGTTATCATCATTATCACCACCACCACCACCGTCACAGTCATCACTATCATCATTATCCATGTCCATGTCCACTGTTTTATTGATTTTTCAAAAATAATCTGCACATCGTCACGTCAGATAGATAGATAGATAGATAGATATCCCTCGCTTTTTTGTGCATTGAGTATTGTAGTACGGCCTTAAGTGTCTCTCTCTCTCTCTCTCTCTCTCTCTCTCTCTCTCTCTCTCTCTCTCTCTCTCTCTCTCTCTCTCTCTCTCTCTCTCTCTCTCTCTCTCTCTCTCTCTCTCGTTGCAACTCTTATCTTCTCATGTCTCATTCGCTTGGAACTTTATAATTTTCTCCTTTTCTTTTCTTGGTTTAGTTTTAATATCCTTGAGTTGGTGCAATATTTGTGATGGTGTTCACTGTCAGTAGGAGGTAAGGATTTTTGTTATGGTAGGTGTGTGTGTGTGTGTGTGTGTGTGTGTGTGTCATTGTCTTGTACCTGTCTGTCAGTCTGTCTGTCGTTGTGCATCCATCTGTATTTTTGTTTGTGCATCTGTACTTGTCTACCTGCAAGTGTGTGTATGTGTGTGTGTGTGTGTGTACACACAGGTGTGTAGAGGCAGGCGGGGAGAACAAAACAACACAGCAGCACAGCACACCACACCTTGCATCCAGGGACTTGTGGACCAGAGCGTGGGTGAGGCACCACCTCATCCCAGGTGACCTAACCTGACTTGTCACTGATAAGGAAATGCCATTCGATCTTTTACTTTATTCATGTCATGTCTGGGAGCTCACTTTCCTGTCTTTCTCTTCACTTAATATTTTTTTCCTCGACGGGGATTATATATATATATATATATATATATATATATATATATATATATATATATATATATATATATATATATATATATATATATATATATATATATATATATATATATATATATATATATATATATTTAATTTATTTATTTTTTTTTTTTGTCATGTTATTGGCCGAGTTTACCTTGAATGGGATCACGTTTTCTTAGTGTCCCCCGTGTTCCGGTTATCTGCCATTCGGGCATTATCCTTATTATTGTTATAAGTAGTGTAAGGCTTATTTACCCATTTTATATCATGTAGTATTATTCTCTTCATCATTTAAGTTCTCTATATCTTTGTATGTATAAGGGAGGAAATATAATTGAGGTTGAAATATGTAGAAAACGAGAGGAGCTTGAGTGGGCAACAACACATTCCAAGGAGGGGAAGGTAGAGCGCCTTAGGTCGTGAGGTATATCGGAGGGAAGGCGTCTCACAGGGAAGGATCTTGGTGTGGATTGATGATGGAGTGAGTGTGTGTAGGTATTAGTGGTGCAGCGGTATAACCTTGATATCCAGGATCAGGTTAGTGAGTCTTTTGTGGTACCAAGAGCTCTTGTCCGCTGAAATTCGGTTGTTGAGTTGTGCCGGTGACGCTGTTGGAAGGGGTCATAGGTCAAACTGGCAGCCATTTTGTGAGTGGAGGTTGTGGTGTTGACCTTGGAAGTTGGTGTTGTGGTGTATTGGTGATTTTGGGGATGATGTTATGGTGTTATGGGTAATCTTTGGTGATGGTGGTAATCTCCTGTGAGGCTTGAGGAGGTGAAATACGGGAATTATTGTCTGGGGACGCGGTAATGGCGTCTGGGTAAATTCCTGCGGTTGAGGGGAAATATTTCAGTGACTGGTGGAGGTGTAAACGGGTTGTGGTGTTGTGGGAAGTGACGAGAACGTCATGTAGTAACGTGTACTACCTCATGTTGTTTGTGGATTATCATTATTATTAATATATGTGGTTGTAACATAGAATAATCGTGTTTTCTACTCCCCCAACATTGATCTGGTATTAGATGTGATTCCAGGTGTGCTGAGTCAAGGTAAAGGTGGAGTGAGAGATAATTCTGGCGATTTCTGATACTCGTAGGTCGGGTTGGCACTCGAAGCCTTTAAAAATCCAGACCTTTAAAACTTTTCGGGATCAGTGTAACGTCCACTTTCTTGGAAAGATAACCGGGATCGTACGATCGTAAGTAAGTAAGCGATCGTGACAATATATATATATATATATATATATATATATATATATATATATATATATATATATATATATATATATATATATATATATATATATATATATATATATATATATATATATATATATATATATATATATATATATATATATATATATATATATATATATATATATATATATTTGTGACGTTGGATTTGAGTGTCTTTTATGTGTGTGTGTGTGTGTGTGTGTGTGTGTGTGTGTGTAGTTGTGTGCCGTCTACCTGTCAGTCTACCAGTCCTTCTACCTATCAATCCCTGTTCACCTTGCTGTCACTCTGTCACTCTCGAGTAGGGCTATCAGACGCATGGTTGTGTGTACATTTTTTTTTTTTATATAGGAAGGACACTGGCAACAAAAATCCAATAAAAAAAAATGCCCACTGATATGCCAGTCCCATAGAAGGGTCAAAGCAGCAGTCAAAAACTCATGAATAAATGTTTTGAAACCTCCCTCTTCAAGGAATTCAAGTCCTAGGAAGGTGGAAATACAGAAGCAGGCAGGGAGTTCCAGAGTTTACCAGAGAAAGGGATGAATGATTGAGAATATTGGTTAACTCTTGCGTTAGAGAGATAGACAGAATAGGGGTGAGAGAAAGAAGAAAGTCTTGTGCAGCGAGGCCGCGGGAGGAGGGAGGCATGCAGTTAACAAGATCAGAAGAGCAGTTAGCATAAAAATAGCGGTAGAAGACAGCTAGAGATGCAACATTGCGGCGGTGAGAGAGAGGCTGAAGACAGTCAATTAGAGGAGAGGAGTTGATGAGACGAAAAGCTTTTCATTTCACCCTATCTAGAAGAGCAGTATGAGTGGAATCCCCCCAGACATATGAAGCATACTCCATACATGGACAGATAAGGCCCTTGTACAGAGTTAGCAGCTGGGGAATGAAAAAAAAAAAAAACTGGCGGAGACGTCTCAGAACACCTAACTTCATAGAAGCTGTTTTAGCTAGAGATGAGATGTGAAGTTTCCAGCTCAGATTATAAGTAAAGGACAGACCGAGGATGTTCAGTGTAGAAGAAGGGGACAGTTGAGTGTCATTGAAGAAGAGGGGATAATCGTCTGGAAGGTTGTGTTGAGTTGATAGATGGAGGAATTGAGTTTTTGAGACATTGAACAATACCAAGTTTGCTCTTCCCCAATCAGAAATTTTAGAAAGATCAGAATCTTCCTGTTGAGGATAGATTAAAAAACTTAAGATAGGCAGGAAATTAAAGCAGTAGGAAGGTAGTTTGAGGGATTAGAACGGTCACCCTCTTTTAGGAACAGGCTGAATGTAAGCAAACTTCCAGCAAGAAGGAAAGGTAGATGTTGACAGACAGAGCTGAAAGAGTTTGATTAGACTACGTGCAAGCACGAAGGCACAGTTTCGGAGAACAATAGGAGGGACCCCATCAGATCCATAAGCCTTCCGAGGGTTTAGGCCAGCGAGGGCATGGAAAACATCATTGCGAAGAATTTTAATAGGTAGCATGAAGTAGTCAGAGGGTGGAGGAGAGGGAGGAACAAGTCCAGAATCGTCCAAGATAGAGTTTTTAGCAAAGGTCT
>NC_087157.1:17718876-17723876 GCF_035594125.1 Scylla paramamosain | reverse complement strand
CATTGACCCAACAGATGTAGAAGATTGCTTTGTCGAGGAAGTAATGACAGAGGCACCTCAAGATGAAAGATGTATTCGCTTTGCAGACTATCTGGTTGATAATTATGTAACAGCAGAGTCAAGATATCCCCCAGTGCTGTGGGCTGAAATCCCCTCAAATACAAAGCGTACGAACAATGTTGCCGAATCTTTTCATGCTCATTTCAATGAGCAATTTTATGCATCCCACCCATCTATATTTGTATTCATGGATGTACTAGGAAAGCTCCAGACTGCTACTTATGTTAAGATCAAGAGTGTCGGTAAACCAGCAAGTATGCGGAAAGTTGATCGAGACAGGACAGAGTATGCCGTGACACAGTACAACAAATTTATCTCTGGGCAAATAAATCGACGCAATTATATGAAGGCCTTGGGAAACAGATTCACAGCAAGAACAAACGTGTAACTGAGTTTTTATGGAAGAGGAGAAGTGTTTTTATAAAGGATTGCAAGGTGTATGACGAATGTTTTATGACAAACTGGTTTTTTCCTACAACAGGTGAACGATCGTTATTGAACGTATAAACAATCTGACTTAGAGGTGAGTGATAAAACGCGCTTTTGACTTGATATTCTAACGCGCTTTTGATAGCAATATATCAGCAACGTTTTCCGCGCTTTTGATATGCCAATCCGCGCTTTCGTAAAACGCCGGTGTGTGTGTGTGTGTGTGTGTGTGTGTGTGTGTGTGTGTGTGTGTGTGTGTGTGTGTACGTGTGCGTGTGTGTATGGTGTTTTTTGAGTTCATGTGGAAATGCAAGATAAGATGGGCTTGTTAACCTCACTGCAGTGTTTTTTGAAGCTTTCCTTAACTAAAGAATATCATCATCATCATCATCATATTTTTTAATGGACTTTTTGAGGTCATAGAGGCAGTGGAAGATGAGATGGGGTTAATAATTTCACTGCACTGTTTTGGAGCTTTCACTACGTAACAAATATCATCATTATCATCATCATTATGATCATTATTAATCTTCTTCAACCTTCTCTACTTACCTGTCATCTTTCTCCTCCCTGTCAACTTCTCCTCCTCCTCCTCATCCTCCTCCTCCTCCTCCTTCTCCAGTCCTTACACCTGTAACTCCTATAATCCTTAGTGGTAGAATAGTTACATAGACAGCCTCGTTAGGTCACTAAGGCTCGTGGTGTCTGTTTTTTTTTGTTTTGCATCCCTTTGTATTCCTTTGTATTCCTCCTCTTCCTTCTCTACCCCGCCACCACCACCACCACCACCACCATCTCTCACCTCCCACTTTAATATCTCTGATTGGCTTCACATACAAATAGGTTGGGTATTCTTGTCAGTGTCACTAAAGCCGCCTCGAGTATAAGTAGCAATCAGTATTCGTCCCGCAGCAGCAGTGACCTTCCATGTGCCGCGCCCTTCCCGCCTCTGGTGAGTCACGTGTCACCTTGACCTGTAGAAAAGGAAAGGTAAATTTCGGTGTCTTTATTTTATGTATTTATTTATTTATTTCATTATTATTATTTTTTTTTTCCGTTATCGTTTGTTGGATTTTATCGTGTGTTGATCAATTGTTGGTGTTTTGTTAGTGCTTTGCTATTTCAAGTGTTTTTTTTTTCTTTTTTCTATTTAGCGTGGATATTTTTTTCTTTGTTAATCTTTGTTTCGTTAAGACTTCTCCGACTTTGCACTATTGTTTACTTGAATTTCATGTAATCTGTCTTTTCTCATTATATTACCTTTTGACTTTCTTCTTCATTATAGATTAATTCTTTTATTCCTTGCTTACTTCTTGCCTTGTGTCCTTTCCCTTGTTGTTTTCTGGATTTCTTGCTCTTGTCATAATTGTTAGACAGACGTTCATATTCTGAAACACTTCCGTGCCGCACTTCCACTGCCTTAAAAGTCTCTACTTGTAGCTATATTGGCTTTAAAGAGTGTTTTACACTGTTCTAGTGAAAGATTAACAAGATTTCTACGTTACTGACATGCGTAACACTCTTGAGAACTCGACTAACCATCTCTGTGACCTTTGAAAATAGTCATGGTGAAAGAACAAAGAGTTTCTGAATACGGACCACGAAAACACAACAAACATTTTTCCACACATCTTTCCCGTCCTTTGCAGCATTTCCCGTCCGTCCACCATCGACACTCGCCAGTGTCAACAAATATTTAATTGGGAACGGATTTTTTATGTCATTTTGTTTTCAGTTGAATTAATCCTGGCGTAATAAGTGAATTCAATGAATTACCTCCAAATGTCGGTTATTTATTTAACATATTTTGCCAGCCTCCCTTCGTGAAATAGATAGCTTTAAAACTGGTATACTGGTAATGTGTGTGTGTGTGTGTGTGTGTGTGTGTGTGTGTGTGTGTGTGTGTGTGTGTGTGTGTGTGTGTAAAAATAAACAAATAATCAGAAAAATAATGTGTGATGCAGGAAAGAAACCAAACAAAAATGGATAATAAAGGTTTAAAAAAGGGAAAGGGCGCTTAAATAAATATAAGATATACAAGTGTGTGTGTGTGTGTGTGTGTGTGTGTGTGTGTGTGTGTGTGTGTGTACTGGAAATATAGTATAATTCGAATATAACTGAACTTAAATGCGGAAGAGAGGCGTTTATATCATCAGGAAAAATCCTCCTCAATGTTCAATGCTCAGAATATCCTGCAGTGATTCCCATGAGCTGTTTTGATTTACAGGTGACGTTTAAATGTCACGTGGAATATTTAAATGTCAATAATTATTTTTGTATTTGGCAGAGGAGGTGCATGGAAAACTTTAATTTCCGTCATTTTCACTTGGATTTATGTGGAAGTGAGACAAACAAAGCGCAGGATAACGCCGCTACATTTAAAAAAGTGACGCGCTGCCAGAGAAAGCTCACGTTTTTTCAATATATTATGATCAAAGTGGGGAACTTCGACTTGCTTGCTTACTTGTTTGTGTGTGTGTGTGTGTGTGTGTGTGTGTGTGTGTGTGTGTGATGTAAAGTGCAATACTTATAGTGATATTTTTTTCTCAGTTATTTTTCTTCATTACCTGTTATCACCTGTTATTTCCTTCACTACCTGTTCTCGCTAATTATTTTCTTGACTCTGTGCTTACCAGTTATTTTATTCTCTATCTGTTATCATTACTTATTTGGTAAGCTGTGGCAAGACAAACATATAAGTGTTGATTTCTATTTTTTTCTTGTATTTTTAATATTATTTAGTAACTTTCTTTTTTCGCAAGTTACATTCCTTTATACTTAAATTGTATAGTTCACCAGACATCTGCGTGTAGTGTTTACTGAGCCTCGTTAAGACCAACATTTCCAGACAGGACAAGAACAGACCAAACTTGCTGTCCTGTTTCTGAGACTTTGTACAAACCTGGCAGCACAGGAGGGTCACAGTGAGACTTTCCCGTCCCTTTAGAAATGTTCCTAGTAGTGTTTGCTACCTGGCGGCAGGTGTCTTGGCGCCCTCTCGTTTGTTCAGGCATGGGCGTGCAGCAGGCTGGCGTGGGGGTGGTGGGGGGGGGCGCCTCACCAGGAAGGTTGGTGCAGGGTAAATAGCAGCTGTGGTTCATAGCGAGGCAGCGGAGGAAAAAAATTCTGAGTCACGGCTGCTCTAGTTTACTTCTGACTGGGTAGAGGCCGAGGGTGTTGTGTTATATTGTGTTGTGAGGGTGGTGGTCGTGGTGTTGGTGGTGGTGGAGAGGGAGGTGTTGGTTGTGGTGTATTGTGGTGGTTTACTCACCAGGCAGGCTCCCTAACAGTGAACAGAAGAATATAATGTAAACTGCAAGAAGCCATCAGGCTTATACGTGGCACTCCCTGTATTAAACATAACTAGCTAATTCCACCTATCATCCCCCATCCAAAAACTTGTCTAGTCTTCTTGAAAAGCTCTCTAATATTTCAGCGCTTACAACCTGAATAGCGAGTCATTCTATTCATCTACCACTCTGTGTGCGATTTGCCTGAACTGCACGCCACTTGTATTGGTTAGTGTGTTTAGTTGCGTGATGAGCTGGCTGGTTGGCCCTGTGCAGTGTGGCTATACTCACACACTGCGCAATCACTATATTTAAGTATGAGGATCCAAACAGAAAGTTTCTATATACTGTAGTGATAGTGGTTGTAGTGGTGCTGGTTATGGTAGTGGTGATAATCGTAATGGTGACGGTAATGGTAATGCAGTGAACGACAGTGATAACAGCGATCAAGTGGTTGTGGTGAGTGATGAAGCCTCCAAGTGAAGCAATAAAGCCGTGATAAAACACTGGCAGCTTTTCTTGGTTGTAAAAAGTGGCGCCACACACCGCACACCCTCGTGCCTGCCACACACCCTCGTCCCCGCCACACACCCTCGTCCGCGCCGCGTCACCGCCTCTAATTGTCATGATTATTGATGGTTCTATTGTTAGGGGCCGCTAATGACAATGGCGGCGGCGGTGTTGGTAGTGGTGGCTTCTTATAATGAGTGAATGGATGAGGCAGTGGTGGTGGTGGTGGTGGTGATGGAGACTCTTACCACCACCACCACCACCGCCAACACCGGAGACGATGGTGATGATAGAGATTTTTTTTTTTTTATGTAGGAAGGACACTGGCCAAGGGCAACAAAAATCCAATAAAAAAAAAAATGCCCACTGAAATTCCAGTCCCATAAAAGGGTCACAGCAGTAGTCAAAAATTGATGAATAAGTGTCTTGAAACCTCCCTCTTGAAGGAATTCAAGTTATAAGAAGGTGGAAATACAGAAGCAGGCAGGGAGTTCCAGAGTTTACCAGAGAAAGGGATGAATGATTGAGAATACTGGTTAACTCTTGCGTTAGAGAGGTGGACAGAATAGGAGTGAGAGAAAGAAGAAAGTCTTGTGCAGCATGGCCGCGGGAGGAGGGGAGGCATGCAGTTAGCAAGAACAGAAGAGCAGTTAGCATGAAAATAGCGGTAGAAGACAGCTAGATATGCAACATTGCGGCGGTGAGAGAGAG
>NC_087157.1:17703876-17713876 GCF_035594125.1 Scylla paramamosain | reverse complement strand
AATCACTTTAGCTATTTTAAGTTTGTCGGGAAAACAACCTTGCTGAAAACAGAGATTAATAATGTGGGTCAGAGGTATATCAATGTACTGTGCTGTAATCTTTAGCAGTCTAGGTGGAATTTCATCATATCCTGGAGCAGTGTTTGTTTTTAGATTGCTTAAATACATATTTATTTTTTCTCTAGTAACAGGGCACAAGTAAAGTGAAATGTTTGCAGGATTGTTGAGAAACTGACGGTGGGAATTTTGTGGTGTAGCTGTTTGTTGTTGTGAGGATTCTGTCTTTTTCAGAAAGTGATCATTAAAAACATTAGCAGTGTAGTCATTATTATTTTTCAATTTAATTTCAATTGTACTTTTATTGTTATTTCTTCCCAATAGACTATTTAATGTGTTCCATATCGATTTACTGTTTCCTTGTTGGTTCTTAAGTTTATCCTGATAGTATTTGTTTTTTGCAACACGCAGCAAGGTTACTAGCTGGTTTCTATAGCTTTTATATCTTGGCCCATATGTCATTGGCCATTTTGATGCAAGTCTTTCGAGTCTGTGTTTCTCCTTTATGCTATTTCTTAATGCAGTAGTAATGTAAGGATTTCTGCTGTGTTTATCAACGACTTTAACATTCTTTACTGGAAAACAAGAATAAAATTTATGTCTATATAACGCATAAAATTTCTCAAATGCATCGTTTGCATCATTTGTATTTGATATTTCGAACCAGTTTTCATTTGCTACTTGTTCAGTAAATAAACTTATATTCCTGTCTGAAAAAATTCTTTTTTCTACGAATACATCAGCATTTTTTAATATATTCTTAAACTGTGAATAAACTGCAAAATGATCTGATACATCAGTATAAATTATGTAATTATTTATGTTGTTTCCAAAATGAGAGGTCCAAATATGGTCTATTAGTGAAGTGCAATTATCAGTTACTCTTGTAGGTTTTGTTGTCAATGGAAAACAACCATGTGAATACATCAAATTCATAAATTCTCGCACTCCAGGTTCATTTGTTTTTAGTAGATCTAAATTCCAGTCTCCGAGAAAATAAGTTTCACTGTATCTTTTTGTCGCTGCAATATCAAAAATTTTCTTTAATGCATTGAAAAAATCCTGCAAATTCCCCTTTGGTGGCCTATAAACAGATGCAAACAAATTGGTGTTCTTACCTCTACTCACTTCCACACATACACACTCTAAGAACTGTTCCATTAAACAACACTCCTTTATAATACAAGACTTGTGTATACTAGAAACATATATACACACACCTCCTCCTTTCCTGTCTCTGTTCATTGTAAACATGTTGTATCCTTTTAACTGATATAAGTTTTCTATATTACTGTCAAGCCTGGTCTCTGAGAATCCCATAATATCAACACTGTTTTCCTCAGGCAAACACTGATCAGTTAATATTTGAAGATTACTTGCTAAGCTTCTTATATTCATACTTAATACAGAAAATACATCAGTTTCTTTCAGTTTTGTTTTCAGATCATCTAAGTAAATGTATTTTGAAAATTTCTGAGTAATGTTATCTATATTAAAAATCAAGGCATCGTTGATAGTACAATTAATCTCTTGTTCTAGGTTGAGCGGATTAAATAAAATCTGGTCTAGCCCATTAATACACAAATAGTTCCTATACACTGTGTCACTGCTATTTAGTCTTTCCAACTCGTTATTACTGATGGAATGAAATGGTAGATAGCTATTGGCAGCCATTGTTCAAGTGAGTGACATTACTTTACTTTCCTAGGGATTCACTTCTTCACACTTCTTTTTGGATTTTTCCTGTTCTCCTGGGGCCGCAAGCTGGAAGCTCGTGCGGCAGGCGAACCAGCATGGTCGGTTGGCGCGGGGAGAGGTGGGAAAGCTTGCGCCCCACCACTCTGTTCCACCTCACCAACCCTCTCGCCAGCAGTGCCACCCACAGCAGAACCATGCCTAGCCACGGCTCCCATTGCTGAATCATCGTGTAGTGAGCGATCCTCGATTGCGGCTGTAGCCCCACGTTGATGGTCTTGGCTGGAGACAGAGGAGTCTTGAGCTTGATGTGGCTGATTTTGTGCTATCCTAGTGTCAAACCTGTCCCTTATGATGAGTTTTGTATGCCTAAAATAGGCAATTTTCCCCTGTGCCCTTGCCTGTTTCATCAGCGGAATTTGAGCGTTCTTGATAGTTTGTGAAGCAGCGCATAAGTCATCATTAAGGTAAACATTGGTCCCTCGCAGCTTCCTCGCACTCCTCATGACCGCCTCTCGATCGCAAAAGCGGGAGAAACGCGCCACGATAGGACGAGGCTTGCCGTCTCTGCGTTGTCCTACCCGGTGGGCCCTTTCTAACTCCAAACCTGGCATCTGCATCTTATCCTTCAGTAGGGAAGACACCACTGCCGCTGTCTGCTCCCAGGTTTGCTCACTGCTCTGCTCTTCCACACCGCTGATTCGAATATTGTTCCTTCTGCTATAGTCCTCCTGGCAGTTGATGCGGTCTTCCATGTCTTTGATCTTGATTTGAGTGGAATTAATATCTTGAGAGAGCTTATCTATTGTAGCTTTGTTGGCAACACGTTCTGCTTCATAAGTTTTGATACTTGTTTTGAGTGAGTCAATTTCTTTTTGACTAAACTCAAGGCTGGCAGTTAGATCTGAGACATTGCCTTCAAGTTTATGTACTCTCTCTGTGAAGCTTTTCACCACTACATCCATGGCATTCTTATATGCCCTCTCCTGCGACTCAAGCAACTTTGTAATAGTAGCTGAATCCATAGTGAGGTGGCGAAAGATGGCAACTGAGTGTGAGATATGCTTCGTGACGTCAAATCAGCACTGCGCATGCGCAGAACTCAGCCAACGGGTCGAGGGGGCGGGTATTAGAACTGTGATTCAAATGTCTTACTATATATCAGTCAAAGTCCAAACACCCCTACTCTCTCAACTCTCTACAATGTTGGCTGGGTACTTAAGTGACTTGTGTAGGTAGTCAGACGTCAGTAGATGATCTGGTATCCTTACAATGCAGGATTACTTGAGGAGCTCCTTGTTTGTTTTGTAAACACAGCCGCCATGTTGGTAGTAGTAGTAGTAGTAACAGTAGTAGTAATGGTGGTTGTAGTGTTTTAGTGGAAGTAGTAGTAGTAGTAGTTGGAGTGTTTTAGTGAAAGTAGTAGTAGTAGTAGTAGTAGTAGTAGTAGTAGCAGTAGTAGTAGTCGTAGTTGTAATGGTGGTGGTAGTAGTAGAAGCAGTAGTAGTAGTGGTGGTGGTAGTAGTAGAAGCAGCAGCAGCAGTAGTAGTAGTAGTAGTAGTAGTAGTAGTAGTAGTAGTAGTAGTAGTAATAGCAGTAGTAGTAGTAGTATTCGTTACAATGTTTTAGTAGTAGTAGAAATAATAATAGTAGTAGTAGTAGTAGTAGTAGTAGAAGCAGCAGCAGTAGTAGTAGTACTACTAGTAGTAGTAGTAGTAGTAGTAGTAGTAGTAGTAGTAGTAGTATTCGTTTCAATTTTTTAGTAGCAATAATAGTAGTAGTAGTAGTAGTAGTAGTAGTAGTAATATTCATAGTTAATATTTTTATCATCATCATCAGATTAACGATCTTTTTTTTTTTTAACGAGATTTTCCTCGTAATTGCTTGTTATGTTCCTGCAAGGGATTGTAAACATTCCTAATATTGCTAATACTCACTCTTTTCTATCATTTGAGAGGGCGTGGGGGCGGGGCGGCCACAGTGCGCCCCTTCACTGTGTTTAGACAGGAGGAGAGCGGCATGCCAGGTAAGCCTCTCCGGTGCCTCTTACTGGCAATACATTTTTTATTGCATGGAAATCAAAGTAAAGGCAGAATCAAGTGATACATAGACGGCAAAATGTCACAAAACGCCGATGGGAAGTGAGGGACGTAATATTTCTCTTTGTAGCAAGACAGTGTCATTAGGAAGAGTTATCGTTTGTATAGTAGACACGTCGTTCTGTACCTCAAGCCTCATCTCACGTCATGGAGTGTGTGTGTCTATCTGCGTGAGTAAAGGTGGACGTGGTGATTGCGCCTCAAGCTTCACCACTTGTCATGTACTCTGCCTGCCTATTGATGCACGTGTGTAAAGCTTGTTGTGTCGTTGTATTGTTTGTGATGTATTCTACCTGTCTCTTTATTCACCCGTGTAAAGGTTGTTGTATCGACCAATGACTTAACTTTATTGTTTGTGATGTATTCTACCTGTCTCTTTATTCACCTGTGTAAAGGTTGTTGCATCGACCAATGACTTAACTTTATTGTTTGCCATGTATTCTACCTGTCTCTTTATTCACCTGTGTAAAGGTTGACGGGTTGATCTATGTACACCTCATAGTTCACCCCTCATGTGCTCTTTTAGTCTACATGATTCACTGCAGTAAATAAGATAATAAAATATGGGAAGCTGTAAGAAGCCATCAGGCCTAGACGTGACGGTCTCTGTTCAAAACATACTGATTTCCACCTCTCATCACCATCCATACATTTGTCTAGTTGCCATTACGGAGCAAAAGATAGTTATGCAGTTAATTTGTAGTTAGTAAGATTGCGTGTTATCTTGGTCCTGCCGGGGCTTCTGTCATCAGCGAAGAGTAAGTAAGTTGCGTGCACGTCTTAGTTCTGGTGAAGGAAAGACGCGACATATGAAGTAAAAAGTTTCATACTGTCATTACCAAGGAGTTAGTAAGGCTGCGAACATATCTTGGTCCTGGTGAAGTACAGAATGTCGTACTTATTACCAAGGAGTCATTAAAGCTGCATGGACGTCTTGGTTCTGAAGAAGGCGTAATGTAAACACGCGACAAAAGGAGACTGTTTATTGACATGAGGTGGAGGCGGGCGGCACACACCTGCGGGCGGCACACACCTGCGGGCGGCACACACCTGCGTGCGTAACACACCCGCGGGCGACCTCCAGTCCTCGCTACCAGTCGTCTGGCCGCCTCTATAACAAAGCTCACCGTCGGATCGAGGCGTTTCGAAATACAAGTTTCTTAAGAGACGAGCCTATCGGGAAATACACATACGTAAATACTTTTTCCTCAGTATTCTTTTTGTCCGTAAGCTTAAGATTACATAAAGTGTATAAAATACACATACACATACACACACACACACACACACACACACACACACACACACACACACACACACACACACCTCCGTTTCTAGATAACAGTGGAGGCGGAAACATGTATCCGACACGTGCCACAGGCGTTGTATTGTTATTACCCTTTGTAAGTCACGCCAAGTCACCTTCTCACGTCTTCACTTCCTCCCCAGCCATGCAACACGCAACACACTCTTCGTTCCCCTCCCACACCAACACTGGTCTCCGCACTAAGAAACACTCATCATCCAGCGCCAAGGTGGTTTTTTTTTTTTTTTTTTTTTACATTTAGACATTTTCAGAGTAATGTTTCTTTTTTTTTGTCATGTCTTCTTCTCTTTTGCTTTATTATTTTTCTTAGCAATGATTTTTTTTGTTCTTAAGAAAGACTTAATTTTCCAGCTACATTGTTTTTTCTCCCTCTTCTTATTTTCTTTTTTTTTTTTTTTGTAAGCATCACTATAAAGTTTTATTTTTGTTACTTTAAATTGTCTCTATTATTTTTGTCATTTTTTGTGTAATGTGGTGTAAAATTTCCTTTTTTTTTCTGGAGTTTTCCTAATTTTTTTGCTTCTTTTTCGCGAGTGAGGTAATTTTTTCATCACAACTTTTTTATTTTTTTTCTGAAGTAATGCCTTTCTACATTACACTTTTTTTCTTCCATTCCTAAAACTATGTTTTCCAAACATGTTTTAATGTTTTTTTTTTTTTTTTTCATAATTTCCTTCTATAAGCAACTTTTTTTTTTTTTTCGCTCTCGTAAGAAGACGCTACCAGATTGTAAAAGTAACACATTGTTTTTATCTTCCTTTCCTGAAATCCCAGAGTAATGAAACTTGTCCTGTGCAAGTCACGCCACACACACTCAGCTCCTTAGGATAACACTCTTACACTCTCTCCCAGTAGCACATAGCGATCACACATTATTTCACCGTTATTCTACTCCTTGCCTCTTACTTAATATATATCGTCTTTCTCTTATACATCTTCTACAAGTCAACATATTTACTTTTATGTTTATTACACTTCACTTTGATTTTTCACTTAAATTAATCTGATGAAATATTCCCGAGTGTATTTATCTGTCCATCACATTTACAGTTAGAAAGACTTCATGTTACTTAACGTGTCTTGCTTATTTTCCGTGTATTTTTTCTGTGCAAACATTACTGTCCTAGGTTTATCTGTTTGTCTGTCACGTTTACTGTTGAAAAGTCGTCATATTAATTAGTGTACCTTGATTACCTTCCGTTTACCTTCCGTTTCATATAAAACTTACAATTTTGGGAGTATTTCAGCACTAGTCTCCTTCCTGAAAACACACAACATTGCCTGCAACACACATTCTTAACATTGATCTCACTTCTGCAACATTCTAAATATAACACTTTTCTCTCAATAAATCCATGCACAGCTTACAATTTTGGCAACCCTCCAACAAAACTTTCCGACACTCCTTACAACACACTCTTTTAACATTCATTTATTCTTTGCAACACAACAAATTTACATTTTTTTTTTCTTAACAAGCCCATCCATACATTAATTACGTACAATTTTGGCAACTTTCCAACAACAAACCTTCGCCTGACAAAACACTACAACTCTCCTAGCAACACAATCTTTCTTACCATTGATCTTATCTTTATCTTAATCTCCTCGACAATAAGTCACACACACACACACACACACACAGACACACACAGACACACACACGCACACAGCTCAATCCTCTTCTAGCAAGACGTGCCGAGGCTGGGAGCGTAGTTTAAGTCTCTGAGGTGTATGGCCGCGTCGCCTCTGTATTATAACTCAGTTCAAGGTGGGCTTCAATCTTACGTTAGAAATTATTCCCGTCCATTGTAAAGTGAGACGAGACCCAGCTATGCACGAGCCGTCAATAACGCGACCTTCACTTCCCTTACTTCCCTCCTTCCTTCCTTCCCTTGCTCCGTGGTCTGCCTCACATATCACCTCTTTTTCATTCCCGCACATCACCTCTCTCTCTCTCTCTCTCTCTCTCTCTCTCTCTCTCTCTCTCTCTCTCTCTCTCTCTCTCTCTCTCATATTTACCTGACTAACTCTCTTAACTTAATGAATTGATGGCGTATTGTGTTTTCGTCATACTAGAATTCATTAGTCTTCATTTTGTGTTGCTTTGATAAAGAGAATGTACTAAGTAAAGGTTAATCTGTCACGCTCTTTTGTATTTGTGTGTTTTGTTTAGTTTTCATAATGATGCAAGGTAAGCCTTATATATTTTGATCAGAAATAATTATCAATCTGCAGTCAGTCTAATCCAATGATTAGTGATCAAGTTGTCAGTCTGATTTAATGTAATCGTGGAGGTGACAAACACCCCACCCAATGTTTGCGTCAATCAAGCTGTGAATTTGTGGCCAATCTGATCTAATTTTGCAGGTGAAACTCTCAGTCTGTGTCGATCTACAGTCAATGTAATCAAATGGTGCCAGAATGTCACTACATGCATTGCCCTTCAAAACACACCCTTATCTTTCCTTCTCTTTCCCCCTATTAACTAGAATTTATGTATAGTTTTCTTTATATATTTATTTTGAAACTGGTAATTTCCATTTATGTCCTTTCTATCTTCTGCATGGTTGTTGTCATTATAGTGTCACGCTGCCTTCTGAGTGACCAAGAGAACTTATTTCAAAGCACTTCCACTACATACAAGAGGCTCTAGTTGAAGCTACAAGGGTTTTTAAGGCTATTTTTACGCTTTTAGTGACAGATTGACATGGTACCTACATTAATAACAGGAGAAACAGTCTTGAGAAGCCGGCTAAGCATCTCTGTGGCCTTTTAGTCGTGGTAAGTGAGCGAAGACTTTCTGAGTACGAGGCCAAGTTGACTCTTTTCTCGCGGAAGACGATCGTGAGTGTCCTTAATCGCCAGAGTGAGACCAGAGACCGAGCGCTCGATGTTGCCTATTCGTTTTGTCTCTGCTTCCGACACACTAATTACATTCATCACCACAATAATTCGTTCCCTTCCGCAGCAGATTAAAGCCGCGATAATAAACAGTGCTGGTTCGAGTCTCTCTCTCTCTCTCTCTCTCTCTCTCTCTCTCTCTCTCTCTCTCTCTCTCTCTCTCTCTCTCTCTCTCTCTCTCTCTCTCTCTATATATATATATATATATATATATATATAGAGAGAGAGAGAGAGAGAGAGAGAGAGAGAGAGAGAGAGAGAGAGAGAGAGAGAGAGAGAGAGAGATATATATATATATATATATAGAGAGAGAGAGAGAGAGAGAGAGAGAGAGAGAGAGAGAGAGAGAGAGAGAGAGAGAGAGAGAGAGAGAGAGAGAGAGAGAGAGAGAGAGAGAGAGAGAGAGAGAGAGAGAGACTCGAACCAGCACTGTTTATTATCGCGGCTTTAATCTGCTGCGGAAGGGAACGAATTATTGTGGTGATGAATGTAATTAGTGTGTCGGAAGCAGAGACAAAACGAATAGGCAACATCGAGCGCTCGGTCTCTGGTCTCACTCTGGCGACTAAGGACACTCACGATCGTCTTCCGCGAGAAAAGAGTCAACTTGGCCTCGTACTCAGAAAGTCTTCGCTCACTTACCACGACTAAAAGGCCACAGAGATGCTTAGCCGGCTTCTCAAGACTGTTATATATATATATATATATATATATATATATATATATATATATATATATATATATATATATATATATATATATATATATATATATATATATATATATATATATATAATATATGTAGACCTGTTTGAGCATCTCTGAAAGATTTGTCATGATAATTAGAGTTTATGGGCATCGGAATTTATAATCTCTGAGTGCTTCCCGCCGAGATAGTATTTTCTAACTGTCACAGATCAAGTGATCTGAATGCACAGTTCTGGAAACACACACACACACACACACACACACACACACACACACACACACACACACACACACACACACGGATAGCTGCTGTACTGGCTACACGCTTGTGTTTCTGGATTCTCAGTGATAGTTTTTATTTTAAACTTTGCAACACGAGTAGTAACAGCAGCGGCAGCAGCAGCAACAGGAGCCGCCGTTCAACACAGCCACAAAGGCAGAGCCATACAGCACACAGCCGCTCAACCACACACACACACACACACACACACACACACACACACACACACACACACACACACACACAGCACAGCACAAAGCCACACAACACACATCCACACAGTCATACAACCACACAGCACACAGCCACGGAGTGCCACAGTTGCTGGTGGACTGATCCCTGAAGCGGCTGTGTCCTCTCGGAAATTCTAGAGAATATGGCCTCTTGTTTCCAGCTTAACGAGGTCTCTAAATCCTTGTGCAAATAAGGCTTTAGCAGGAGTTCAGGGCGTCTGCAGTGAAAATAGAATTATCTTGTTACGTATTTGAAGCTGCCATCCAATCAGTGGGGAGCAGGTGATGAGGGTTCTTGCTCCGCCCACCAAGGGACGTCATCTCCTCCCACCACTCGCCTCTCGCCTCTGTCCCAGGTTCAACGCCCCACTCACTGCGTCGTTTTTGGCAGTTTCCCTAGTGTCGTGGGTTGGCGCCATGTACCAGTCTCTTCCAGTTGTTTCTGTCCTCTGCATCTTCCTCAGTGACTCCTATCCTTTGTAGTTCTACCGTAATTCCATCCCTCCACCTCTCTCTTTGTCTTGCCCTCGATCTCTTTCCCCAAACTGTGTCCTGGTGAACTGCTGGTGCCGTGCAGTGTCGCTGTGTACCGTCTCCCCATTCTGGATCATCGATGTCAAGTGTCAGTCAGTTACAGTACATATGTTTTAGCATTAACTTGTTCTTGTATTTTGATGGTGTTTTTAGCTTAATATTT
>NC_087157.1:17676376-17696376 GCF_035594125.1 Scylla paramamosain | reverse complement strand
ATGGCACACTTCACAGTGACTCATGGCACACATCACAGTGACTCATGGCACACATCACAGTGACTCATGGCACACTTCACAGTGACTCATGGCACACATCACAGTGACTCATGGCACACTTCACAGTGACTCATGGCACACATCACAATGACTCATGGCACACTTCACAGTGACTCATGGCACACATCACAGTGACTCATGGCACACTTCACGGTGACTCATGGCACACTTCACAGTGACTCGGACACAGGTGTGTTTTAGTTTTTCAACAAGATTATACTCGTATCTCAGACCACAAATTATGTATAAATAAATTAAAATGTTAAGTAATGATGAAAAGGGTTGCAGTGCTATTACTAATAAAAATGATGGCAGCGATGAGATGGTGGTGATGGCAATAATGACTGGAATTTGTCGTGATGCAGGATATTAATAGTATAGGATAAGAGTTATTGGTAGTGGTAATGGTGATGGTAAGAAGGCTGGTGATAGTTGCTACGTATAGCGGTGGTGGCGACAGCGCTGGTGATAACATCAGGAGTGGTAGTGGCTATGCCAAGCACCTTCTGTTTTTATGAGTATTTAAGTCGAGAACCACCCTTGATGTCTATAAAATCTCTGACAGTTATTCATTGCCTTGAAGTGACATAAGGAATATGATGTTACAAGCAAAATTCTTTGTGTCAGTTATTAGGATCTGTTATGTAAGAGTGGCTCCAAACAAGGGCAAGAAAAGGGCAGAAAAAAGCCCACTAAAGGTGCCAGTCCCCAGTTATTTTGCCAGTGTCCTTAAAACATCTGCCTAAACATTCGTCACTGAACTGACCGCCTCGTGTCAGTGTTGACACCGCGGTGCCTCGGGCAGGTTGTGGGCCAGGCATTGCTTACACTTGTTGTCGCAGGAAGGGCAGATCAGTTGGCCGAAGGAGAGCAGGGCGTAGTGCTGCAGCTCGTAGCGGTAAATCTTCCCTGCGTGGTGGGCGGAGATGCGGTCATGAGGCACGGCAAAGTAGTGGTTAGTGAACATCTGTCAAAATTATATATAATAAGACTAGTAAGAACAAAAACTAAGAGTTATTTTAGTTATTTTCAATAATAATAACTATTATTATGTCTTCATCATTTTTTAAATAATATATTATTATTATTTTGATAACTAAAAGAATTAGAACGTTCACGCCATCCAACTACTACTACTACTACTACGAACATGAGATAATAAGGGAAACGGCAAGAATCCATCAGATCAACCCGTGACAGTCCCTGAATGCAACATGCTTGTTCATCTCCACCTATCATCTTCATACGTGAATCTAGTTTTTAAAGCTCCCTCATAATTCATCACTAATCACTAACAACTACGGTTACAAGGCTTTTTCACAGCAGAATGATCACGGAAAAGTTCACCGTACAGAACACCAGCTGGCAGTTCTGTATGTTTAAAATGTAACATAGGCGCGAATTTAAGAATGAACAGTGAAAACACTGCCGGCATCCTCTTGTCTCAAGTGTTAAGGTGTAACATCCCCTCACGTAGAGCCGTGTCTTATCATCCTTATGTCGTATATGTAAACAAGTAATTTTCACATTGCAAATACATCCAAAGTTTACGGAGCATATGCAGCAAAAAACAGACTTAGGCTCCAGTGTTGGTGCTCACCCTCATGAAGTCGTCAGCGTGCGCCTCGGTGACGTGCGTGGTGCCCAAGTAGTGGAGGTACAGCTGGCGGGCTACAGCCTCCGGGTCCTCACTCCTGCCCTCAAGCTGAAGGGACGCAGACCCGGCCATGCTAAAATTGTACTGTAGCTCCTCCAGTAACTGTTTCTTTGCCAATGCAGCTTAAAAAAAATAAAATAAATAAATAAATAAAAATCTTCAAAACAATATATTTTGAAGGTAATTATTCCCTCAGACATTTCAGTTAGTGAAGCATGATCTTTAACCACGTAAGTTGGGTGATAATTACGCAAGGTGAAAAGAGCCCCGTCGTCTCTGGTAATGCCTGATATGATGTCCACCCGGGTGCTGCGCCCCTCACTTATCAGCAGGGCAGGGTGACGCGGCAGGAAACGGCCGTCCACCCAGGGCGTGAAGGTGAGCGGCAGCACGCCCCATCTCTGTACAAGTTAAATGGCCTCAGAACTGTAATTTGAATATATCCACAATTGAATGTTCAAGTTAAATGAGCAAGTAGTCCTGACACCTGGCACAGTGAGTGCCACTCACTCTGGAGCTTTCGTAACGAGGAAAGAGAGCCTTTGCATCCAGCCCCTGCAGGCACAGAAGGAGCGTGTTGCTGCCCTGGTCTGTGGGACACCCAAGGCTGCCGCCCACTTCAATTGCCTCTTTGCGAGGATTATTGTTGATAGTCAAGGACGTCAGTGCTGTTCCAGACTGCATGATAGCACGGTAGAAAAGATCTGTCAAAACAGTACAACTTGTCTCACTACATGCAAATATGTGAACAAATCGATATACAAGGTTGAAATTTATATATATATATATATATGTATATATATATATATATATATATATATATATATATATATATATATATATATATATATATATATATATATATATATATATATATATATATATATATATATATTGTGTGTGTGTGTGTATGTGTGTGTGTATAAACAAAGGTGATGAGAACGAATGTGAAGTCCAAAAGGAGTCCTACCTTGAACTTCCGGGACGAACATGAGGAGGTGGGCGGCTGCGCTGCCGGCACTCTCACCGAAGATGGTGACCCGCATGTTGTCTCCGCCAAAGAGGTGAATGTTGGTCTTCACCCACCGGAGCGCCAGGGTCTGGTCCTTGAGGCCCAGGTTCCCAGGCATCGCCAAGTCCTCGGTAGACAGGAAGCCTGTACAGTGAGAGAGAAGCAGTGAGAAGAGCAGTACGCAGGCCGCGCCGCGTGTAAGAGAAGTCACCACCTCGCCACACACCACCCACCCAGGACACCCAGCCGGTATTGCACCACCACCAGCACGATGTCGTGGTCCAGGAGGACGTGAGGAGGGTACTCCTGGGCACTGCCATGGGTGAACCTTCCCCCATGAAGCCAAACCATCACCGGGAAGCTAGCGTCTCCATTAATCTGTGATAAGATTGGTACTATTACACACACACACACACACACACAGAGAGAGAGAGATAGAGAGAGAGAGAGAGAGAGAGAGAGAGAGAGAGAGAGAGAGAGAGAGAGAGAGAGAGAGAGAGAGAGAGAGAGAGAGAGAGAGAGAGAGAGAGACAGACAGACAGACAGACAGACAGACAGACAGACAGACAGACAGACAGACAGACAGACAGACAGACAGACAGACAGACAGACAGACAGACAGACAGACAGACAGACAGACAGACAGACAGACAGACAGACAGACAGACAGACAGACAGACAGACAGACAGACAGACAGACAGACAGACAGACAGACAGACAGACAGACAGACAGACAGACAGACAGACAGACAGACAGACAGACAGACAGACAGACAGACAGACAGACAGACAGACAGACAGACAGACAGACAGACAGACAGACAGACAGACAGACAGACAGACAGACAGACAGACAGACAGACAGACAGACAGACAGACAGACAGACAGACAGACAGACAGACAGACAGACAGACAGACAGACAGACAGACAGACAGACAGACAGACAGACAGACAGACAGACAGACAGACAGACAGACAGACAGACAGACAGACAGACAGACAGACAGACAGACAGACAGACAGACAGACAGACAGACAGACAGACAGACAGACAGACAGACAGACAGACAGACAGACAGACAGACAGACAGACAGACAGACAGACAGACAGACAGACAGACAGACAGACAGACAGACAGACAGACAGACAGACAGACAGACAGACAGACAGACAGACAGACAGACAGACAGACAGACAGACAGACAGACAGACAGACAGACAGACAGACAGACAGACAGACAGACAGACAGACAGACAGACAGACAGACAGACAGACAGACAGACAGACAGACAGACAGACAGACAGACAGACAGACAGACAGACAGACAGACAGACAGACAGACAGACAGACAGACAGACAGACAGACAGAGAGAGAGAGAGAGAGAGAGAGAGAGAGAGAGAGAGAGAGAGAGAGAGAGAGAGAGGAGAGAGAGATGGATGACTAAAAGGAGATGTAAAATATTCCTTACGAAAGATTAAAGTTTTAAATTTTATATTCGTTAGAAAAGCTTAGATTAAGAGATATAACAAGGACAATTTAAACAAAATCCTTAGTGTTAGTAACCAGGATAGGACTAAAACTAATAAATAAAAAAAAGGGAAGAAATTGGTTCTCAGATAGAGTGGTAGATGACTGGAATATATGCAGTAATCAGCCTACTAGTACCGAGTCACCTGGGAGCTTTAAAAAAGGATTAGTTAAATTTACTGATCGGGAAGGCAGGTGGACACAGGTTTTAGACAAGGACTGTCACCTAGTACGTGTAGGCCTACTTTCTTCTCCCAGCTTCCCTTATGCTCTTAGGTTCACATGTCACAGATTAAAGCAGTCTCTCCGTGGTTCTCTGCCTCACCTTGGGCACAAACACGTTGAGGTACAGGCAATCCTCCTCACCCAGCACTTCCTTTATTCCGACTCTCTCTGCTGCGGAGAAATACTGGATGCACGGCGGGGCGGGAATGGAGGCTTCCCCCATGGCCCCCCAGTCTGGGAAGGGCTCGGGATCCTGGAAGAAAGGACACACTTCCTTCCAGTATTTTCCCAACCTCATTTTACAGTCTCACTCTGATGAAGTCAAGTGCTTTCATTACTCCGCAAATTTTTACCGTCTGCCGGCCTACCTTGAATCGCAGCCTCCCCAGTGGTGGCCGAGCGTAGGGAATGCCGTAAAATGACGAGAAGTCTCGGCCCTTCACCGATTCCTCCACAATGCCTGAGACGCGGCCATCCCTGGTATCAACGAATGGCACATCAGCAGCAGTCGCCACCACCACCACCACGACCACCACCACCACCATCACCATCAGCGTCGCCACCAGAGCCGCACCACGCGCCATCCCTCTCTATTCTGCTGCTGTGAGATACAAGCGAGAGGAAGAGTAAAGGAACAACTAAAATCAGTATGAGTGGCTTTTTATTTTGTCTGTATATTTTCTGTTGTGATTTTTTTCAAAACAAAATGTTTCCTCACACTGGGCAGCACTGTGACGCCAAAGAAGGGTGCATAAAGGAAGCAAAGCGGCAACTGAACATCATAGGAAATACACAAAGCGGTCTTTTCAACAAGTAAAATAGAAGTGAAGCCACACGATGCTACGCTAAGTTTCCCGTCCATAGGGGGATGTTCAGCTTCTTAACTCCGAGACCACAGAACACTAAGTCAGGTCTTGTTAAGTCCAGCGTGATTGTCATCAACACAGGGGTTCACCAGGAATGTCACGTGCCATGTCTTAGTCTTCATACAGATAACTGTAGGAGCTGCATTGTCTCACTAACGCGTTTATTTGACAAAACATACATGATAATTTCATACCAGCCACAAAAGTAAACTCATATTTGTACATCAGTCCACACACACACACACACACACACACACACACACACACACACACACACACACACACACACACAAGCGCGCACAAATGTTTCGTTCCTTAACAAAAGAAATATAAGATTATCTGCACTGCGTTGCAGAATTTACAATGCTCCCTCAGTGCTGAGAGTCGGGTTGTTTAGTGCGCGGGCCGGGTGACAGACTGACGCACATGCTCCGTGACGCTCCTTTTATGTGAGAGCTTGATCACACGAGTAGATGAACGAGAGTTGTCAGTTCCAACAGGGCCCGTGAAATTGTGCACTACGGTTGTGTACGAGTACTGGGAATGCGGTTACGCGCGCGACACACACACACACACACACACACACACACACACACACACACACACACACACACAG
The DNA here is from genome assembly GCF_035594125.1 of Scylla paramamosain. Taxonomy (NCBI): domain Eukaryota; kingdom Metazoa; phylum Arthropoda; class Malacostraca; order Decapoda; family Portunidae; genus Scylla; species Scylla paramamosain. The sequence continues at coordinate 17,690,406 of NC_087157.1, read as the reverse complement.
TCTTTCAGCCTTCCTTCCGCAACCTGAGTTGAATCAAGGCTTACAAACTTAACGAGTGGAGAAAGTTTGTGGACTCAGTCCTTTCGTGTCAGGTAATTACCTCAGCAAGGCGTCCTGCACAAAGAGACAGTGCTGACACGGAAGCCGTATGAACTTCAAGGAAATATTTTATATTTAATGACGAGTGGTGATACTGATGATGATGATGATCTGTGTGCATATATATATATATATATATATATATATATATATATATATATATATATATATATATATATATATATATATATATATATATATATATATATATATATATATATATATATATATATATATATATATATATATATATATATATATATATATATATATAATGTGTGTGTGTGTGTTTGTTGATGGCAGTATTGCTATAACAAATAATAATGGTGATGATGATAATAGTGGTGATAATAATGATTATAATAATAATAATAATAATAATAATAATAATAATAATAATAATATAACCCAATTACTTCCATTCTTGCTCTTACTTTGGTGTAAGATGGTTTAATGCATCAGCACATCTGAGCCTCACCACTGCATGGTTCCTATTCTGCCTTAGTTAGTATTCCTGACAGGACGTGCTTAGGCAACACAGCTCACTCAGTTGCCGGGCGCTCGTATTGAGACTACGGTTGATAAACAGGACATCCCTAGTTTGACGCAAGTATATTTGGTGAAAATCTGAACGTAAAAATCTAGTAACCTACCCTGTCCCTCTCCCTCCTTCTCTGGGTCCTTCACTCTCCCACAGTCTGACTTCCTACACGGAGATGAAATGAGTATTTTTATCGAAAACTAAACTCACAAAAGTCAAGTGATCTTCCATAAACCTTCACTCACATGCTGTGCCCTTGACTTTCTACCAGGAGTCTGTGAATTCCTCTCGTACTGGTTCTCCTCTCGCTGCGTGAATCGACCTTCCTCCCCGGTACCGTTGTTCCAGCGTAGGGCAATTCATTATATTCTTGGTTATAGTTCTTTAATTACATAAATAAGACAAGAGAACTCTGTTTATAGCTTAGAATAATGCGTGCTGAAATGCATTAGAGAGATAAAGAGAGTAACTATGAAAAATAAATAGATAGTATGATGTAGGCAATGCTGATTATATTTATCCATGGCAATAGATGTATCCGATACTAAAAGATAAACATGTGCCTACAAAATGCAAATTAATAGTTTACAATACACTTGTTATACCAATCCTGTTATATGGTACTGAATGCTGCTGGAGTTTAACTACAAAACTAGAATCAAAGATTCAGGCAGCCGAAATGCGAGTGCTCAGAATAATCAGGGGTCTTACAAGAAGGGACAAGATGAGAAATGTTCAAATAAGAGAAGAGTTGGAAGTGACGCCGCTACTGGAGGATGCTGATAGAGCAAGACTGAGATAGTTTGGACATGTTAAGAGAATGGAAGAAGATCGGCATGCTAAGAAATATATGGAGTGGATACCAAGAGGCAAGCGACCACGAGGGAGACCAAGGAAGAGATGGAAGCAAGGTATTGAAGAGAGCCTTAGTAGAAGAGGACAGACAATGGTCGAGGTGATGGAGAACAGAGAATATGAAGACCCAGACGGATGGAGGAGTATTGTCCGGATGTCATCGAGCTGACAGGCTTATAGCCTAACTGGCATCTGGTGAGAAGGGTGAGAATAGATGGACCAAGGAAAGTTCCATGTTGTGTGACGTGCGGTGACGTGATCATAAGAACATAAGAACATAAGAAATAAGGGAAGCTGCAAGAAGCGACCAGGCTTACACGTGGCAGTCCCTGTATGAAACACACCTACCTATTTCCATCTGCTATCCCCATCCATAAACTTGTCTAATCTTCTCTTAAAGCTCTCTAGTGTCCTAGCACTAACTACATGATTACTGAGTCCGTTCCACTCATCTACCACTCTATTTGAGAACCAATTTTTTCCTATCTCCTTCCTAAACCTAAATTTTTCAAGCTTGAACCCGTTATTTCTTGTTCTACCCTGGTTGCTGATCCTAAGAATTTTGCTTACATCTCCCTTGTTATAACTCTTATACCACTTAAAGACTTCTATCAGGTCCCCTCTTAACCTACGTCTCTCTAGAGAATGTAAATTTAACCGCTTCAACCTCGCTTCGTAAGGAATACTCCTCATCCCCTGTATCCTTTTAGTCATTCTCCTCTGTACTGATTCTAATAGACCTATATCTTTCCTGTAATGTGGGGACCAGAACTGCACAGCGTAGTCTAGATGAGGTCTGACCAGCGCCAAGTATAACTTTAATATTACTTCCGGCCTTCTACTTTTAACACTCCTAAAAATGAATCCTAGTACCCTATTTGCCTTGTTTCTGGCTTCTATGCATTGTTTCCCTAGACGGAGTTCAGAGCTAACTATAACTCCTAAGTCTTTCTCGTACCCTGTACCTACCAGAGTTTGGGTGTTTAATGTGTACCTATTGTGTGGGTTTCCTCTACCTACGCTAAGCACTTTGCATTTATTGATATTAAATTGCATTTGCCATCTATCCGTCCATTCATTCATTCTATCTAAGTCTGTCTGCAAGGCGATGGCATCCGCTTCTGACCTAATTAATCTACCTATCTTTGTGTCATCCGCAAATTTACTAACATCGCTACTAATTCCACTATCCAAGTCATTGATATATATTAGAAATAATAATGGCCCTAATACTGATCCCTGTGGCACCCCACTAATGACATGACCCCACTCGGATTTCGAGCCGTTTATTAGCCCTCTCTGTCGCCTGTTACCAAGCCATGACCCTATCCAACCTAACACCTTCCCATCTATCCCGTGCGCCCTAACCTTTCTCAGGAGCCTTTGATGGGGCACCTTGTCGAATGCTTTACTAAAGTCCAGATATAAGATATCATAACTATCACCATTATCTACTGCCTCGTACACCTTACTGTAAAAAAAAATACGTGCGAGCTCCGCACGTATCCCTCCCCACCTCTTACCTACGCACACACACACACACACACACACACACACACACACACACACATATATATATATATATATATATATATATATATATATATATATATATATATATATATATATATATATATATATATATATATATATATATATATATATATATATATATGGTGTAACACGAGTTTCTGTAGATATTGTCAGAGGTGAAGGTGCAGGATATTCTATGTGGAAAATGTTCTATGGTTCTATGCACATATGCATTTTGAGGCGTTGTTTATCCGTGATATGAAATTCAAGTCTGGCCAGACGACAGATACAACTTTGGGTAACTATGGTAGAGATACACACAGTGTCCACTTCACATTACTTTACATTATACACCACAATCTGAACGTATTCAATGTCACTGTCTCGGACGAACTTTTTTTTCATGTTCATATGTTCACTGGACTTCATTAGTCTTTTCCACAAGGTTCAGTCTTCTATTCACACAGACCTCTTTTACTTATCAATTTAGTTGTTCTTATATGGCTATCTACTTATTTATTTATCCGTTTATTTATCTAAGTCATGTGGTCACTACCTCACTAGTGTTCTCCACGTGGTTCAGGCTTCTATTTATACAAACTACTTTTATATATTTTCTTATTTACTTATTATTATTTTATCAAACCTTTACGATCCTTTCACCTCTTCTTCCAGACTGACTCCCTCTTCTGACCATATGCTTACATATGCTTACATACAAAACACTCTCCTCTTGTTTCCTTCCGTCCCCACACACTCCTCCCATTGTGAATCAGATTGTTTCAGGAGAGGAGTATCAAAACACCACTGGAACTAAATTCTCCAATCCGACCCGTTATGAAACTTTTCAACTCCTGGTTTGTATTCGCAGTAGAATATTAAGAACAAATGGATCAATGATGTGTTGGCGTGAAGAACAAGTCAAGTGTTCTTACGTTTCATCAAAGCTAAGTCCTCAAGTCTCCTGATGCAATAATGATAGGAATTGCTCGTAAGTAAGCTCCGGAAAGTGCTTCAGTTAATGACAAGGACTTCAATTTTTAGACACCATCAAGACCTCTTACAACAAATACTATGAACATGGTACTCATTCAGAATCGTTATGGAGCTATGAAAGACGATTAGACAGATTAATGGATGAGGATGACAGGTAGAAATACGTAGACATGTTTCGTATAGTGACTGCCACGTGTAGGCCAGACGGCTTCTTGCAGCTTCCCTTATTTTCTTACACTCTTATGTTCCAATCATGTGTTTCTAATCTAACAAACAGCTCCTAATTGCTATTTGATGAGAGTGAGGTTCTATTCTATTGGTGTGGCCGAGGTGTGGGCGGCGGTAGTGATGGTAGCAATAATAATGTGTTCATTCACTTGGTGTGTCGGAGGTGTGGGCGGTGGTGGCAGTAATGATGTGTGGTGGTGTGGGCGGTGATGGCATTGCTGGCGCTAATAGTGTTCTGATTGCCGCGATGATTACAAGGTGTAGTGCACGAACCTTTTATTGTGAGTACCGGCGCCTCTCATCACCGTGCTGAGCTTCACACGGTTCCTGCGTCAAACACCTCAGCGTGAAGTGTTTGTGGTTGTGCAAGCTGGACAGATTCATATCATAGTCGGCGTCACGAGCTTCTCTAGTCACTGTACATTATATATACACGTACAATACTGCATGTAAAGAATAGACCTCCGAAAACTGTTAATCCCTCTCATCAGCATAATCCAAGCCGCCGCGCCGCCTTACAGCTGGCCATTTCCACTGGACATTTCCACGCCACAGCCACCAATGCTGTACACACACCACTCTACCATACCAGTAATCATTTATAGCTATCCATTCTTCGGTACTGTTGTTCGTCTTTCAATAATTCTATAGTAAGTGTAGTGTAAAAAATCAAACAGTTTAGAACATCCAGCACTATGATTCATGTTTCATTGACACTAAAGTAAGTGCAGTGTATCATACCTAAATGATCCAAGTCTTTTGAATTCCTATCAATGAGTTCCTTAGTGTTGACATCTGATAGCAGCACGTAGATTCAACCATTGTCTGTTTAGTGAGGCAGAGCAGCAAGTCACGGTGAACAGGATCCCTTGTTAAACTAATGCCTGCATTCCAAAGGGTCACCCACACGTGCGTTGACCTTTCTTCCTTATCACCGCAACTTCCCTATGACACGCTTTTTCCAACGGACTCGTGTTCTTACCTGGAAGTTATTATCCCAGGAGGGAATTACAGCCACTCACCCCAGGGAAGGCCTGTTGATGGTGCCCCAGTTACTCACCCAAAGGAAAGACGGAAGGAGTAAAAAGGAAAAGCAATAGACGGCGGTGTACAAGTTTCTTTAACCGATATGTCGGGCATCAGCTTCAGGATTTTAGAGACCTCGCAGGTTTAATAAAAGCACTGTAGTTCGGGAAAAAAAGAGAAAAAATGGCAGCAGCTGCTCCCTGGAGCGCTTCATCCGGGAAACAGCCAACGTGTAGTAATTTATCGCAGCAAAATGATAGTAAAGTCACGCCTGCCGTGGAGCAGCGCGCGAGGGAAGTGGCGCGGGAAGAGAGACATCTAATTACTGCAAGCACTAACTTTAATTAACAGGCATCACTCATGACGGGGAGGGGCAGCAGGCAGGGGGCGACGCTCCCTCCAAAATAGTGCAGAAGAGAATGTACCAGAAAAGAGAAAGAAGCCAGACGCTTTCTTGACCTTTCTTGATAGTTCCTCGTGTGTGTGTGTGTGTGTGTGTGTGTGTGTTGTGTTTATGGCTATGTATGGGGTTGCGTGCTTGTCCATACTTTCTAAATGTACGGAAGCGAGACCGTGTGAATACTTGTCTCGTGTTATGTATGTATGTATGTATATATATATATATATATATATATATATATAGTATATATATATATATATATATATATATATATATATATATATATATATATATATATATATATATATATATATATATAATATATATATATATATATATATATATATATATATATGTATGTATATATATATGTACATGTATATATGTACATGTATATGTATGTATATATATATATATATATATATATATATATATATATATATATATATATATATATATATATATATATATATATATATATTATATATATATATATATATATATATATATATGTATATATATATATATATATATATATATGTATATATATATGTATATATATATATATATATATGTATATATATATGTATATATATATATATATATATATATATATATATAATATATATATATATATATATATATATATATATATATATATATATATATATATATATATATATATATATATATATGTATATATATATATATATATATATATATTATATATATATATATATATATATATGTATATATATATATAAATATATATATATATATATATATATATATATATATATATATATATATATATATATATATATATATATATATATATATATATATATATATATATATATATATATATATATATATATATGCATGGAGGGAGGGGTGTAGGCTTACGTGGTATACCATTATGTAATATATTTGTTAGTCTTCGCCCACTCTGATTTAAGAGTAAGTCAGGCCACAACTCATAGCGTATTGTTAGTATTATATGACGTCTTTTACCCCTGTTTCTGATCAACAAAGAAGAGTTTGAGGAAACTCGGCACTTACATTATTCTAAACTGCAGTATATAAGAATCTGGAATTATTATAATTATTATTATTATTATTATTATTATTATTATTATTATTATTATTATTATTATTATTTTACTCTTGTTATTGTTTTTATTATGATGACTAACACTAAAATAACAATAAGATAACATATAATAATCATAATAACACTACTACTACTACTACTATTGTAGCACTAATAGTAGTAGTAGTAGTGTTATTATAATTATTATAAGTTATTTCATTGTTATCGTCATATCCATCAGAGAGAGAGAGAGAGAGAGAGAGAGAGAGAGAGAGAGAGAGAGAGAGAGAGAGAGAGAGGAGAGAGAGAGAGAGAGAGAGAGACTCTGGAGCGGCCAGCCTTTACATATGAGGTTATTACAAATTCCTTGGTCGCCTCACCACTCAAGAGGTGCCCAGCAACGGGTGAACCTGTGTGGCCCTGCACGATGTCATCACGATACAGTCAATGCAACAGTGACGGGGAATATTGTATAAATTATGCAAGATTGAACTACACACAAGTTGTGAGCGTTATTGAATTACCGCCATCTGTTCGTCTTGCGACACACCTAGCCGTTCAGGAAGACATCACAAATGATTGTGACAATCTCTGGGTAGCTGCTGTGGTCTCAGGATTGAAGTACATGCGTGACAAGGACCAGCCTCATTATGAAGGGGCAGCGGTAACTAATGTGTGCTATTGGATCTTATCATGAATGTTTGTAGTCAGCTCTGCTAAGCCTAAGTTTCTCGTGGGTAATAGGGTGGTCCACGAGACTGTCTCTTTCCACCATGAGCCGCCGGGGATGATCTGTGCATGAGTGTGTGGTACTAATTAAAGGTAGCTAGGCAGGCGAAGACTGTGCTTGGCTGGAAAATGTGCAGTGAGCAAGTTTAGCAGAGCAGTTTGTGGGTAAGATACATCATTTCATGGGTTTAGTAAAAAATCCATCACTGTCATCAGAAGTGCAATGGAAATCTGACATATCATTGCATCCACATCGAGAAACATAACATTATTCAGTTACAGGAAGAAACCACAAAGAAAATGTACAAATTCAGAGACAGTTTGCTTTCTGAGAGAGAGAGAGAGAGAGAGAGAGAGAGAGAGAGAGAGAGAGAGAGAGAGAGAGAGAGAGGAGAGAGAGAGAGAGAGAGAGAGAGAGAGAGAGAGAGAGAGTACAAACACACTCAGCTTTAAATTGGAGCAACCCTATCCCACCCTCCTCCCCCAACCTTCTCCTCCCAGCCCCAACAAAAGAATAAAATAAAGTTAAAAAAAAATAAAAATGCCCAATGGAGATCCCACTTGCCCTCTATGCAAAGAAGCCGTCAGGACACTGCAACATTTCGTATTTTGCAGCAAAACTTTTCCAGAGATAAGAGCGAGCAACACCCGTATTTACCCTGACCGTCCCCTGCAGACCGTCACGAATATTGTCATTTCGCGCCGGAGAAAGGAAACATAGAAAAGGAAAGGGGAAAAATGGTCACAGTAGTAATGGAAGCGAGCAAAGGAAGGCATTAGAAAAGCTGCCAGTCCCCAGTGTGCCCTCTTAGGACGGCATAAACACAATACTCTCAATTGCACTCTCTTCTGTGCTGAAAATTCCAAGGCGACGCGGAGGCTTTGGTCGGTCGGCGCCGTTCAGGGCAACGCTGCTCGAAGCTGAGTGAGCCTCGAGGGTCTGGCGTGAGGCAATGGTTCCGCAGCCGCAGTGATAGTACTGTAGTGGTGGTGGTAGAAGTATTGGAGGCAATAGAGGCGGTTGTGGTGGTTGTGGTGGTGGAGTGCTGGCCTAGGAAGAGTTCTCTTTTATCAAAACAACAACAACAAATACATTTTCCTTAAATCACTCGTTATAGCGTGGAGAAGTGTGCTAACAATATGCAGGAATCAAAATGACAACTTTGGTCTAGTTTATTTTCTCTGTCTCTTTTTTCTTTACTTTCACATGCATGAAGGCAGCGCCGCCAGGCAGGCGCTACAAACAAAAAGTGAATGGAATGCCTGTCAGTGGCGTTCTCCAAAAGACAAAGAGAAAGGCTGGAGTAAGAGAAGCCACGGAATCAGTTCCACAGCTCTGGATGTGTCCTGATCCTCCCTTTAGGAAAAGCTCAAGTCTTAGGGAGAACAAAACCTGAAAGCCACCTGACTGTCGCAGACTGTTGACAAAAAGGCTAAAGGTAGACTGCTGGAACAAGTGTCTAGGGAGTGGGGCAATCCAAGCTGGGGCGGTGTAGTATGAACTTATATTATGCAATTTGTCGGTACAGTCCGTCCCCGAAGGACCCAGTCCAACAGGGCAGTCCGGGCCTGAAGGACTCAGTGAGACATGGCAGCTGTGGCCTTTGGGAGCCAGCTGAGGGAGACTGTCTTGACCTGAAGGACTGGAATAGGCTGGGTTGAGTGAGTGAAGTGGAGGAGTTGGTGATGCCACTTGTAAGTACGTTTCCCGACAACTCCTGTGGGGTCACTTTGAGTGTATTGTTACTTACACTGAAATGTTTACAGTTTTGAGCGAGTGTGGTAATATTGTGTAGCTGGTGGTGATTGACTCACCTGCACCTTGTCCATTTCCAGTGATGTAAAGCGTCACCTCCACCTGCTTGCGTGGCTGTGTGACTTGCACTATAGTCTATAAAAAGTGTTGGAGATAGAACCTGGAATTTGCAAGAATGCGGACCTTAATCTTAATACTCCTCAGAACGTAACAGACCTTTTACTTTTTGATATTATTTTTCTTTTTTTTTTCGAATTATTAATCCCGTGTTGAAATTGTAGTCGCGGCAGTGTAAGGTTTGCTCTTTCCCGTGCGTTCTTGCCCAGCCTCCGGGAACCGCCACGGACAGTCTGCCTCAGTCCCAGGCAAGACAGGGCGTCGAGGGGTTAAACTTTGGTAAATTGTGTGTAAGTGCGTGTGTGAGCTTTCTAAGAGCAAAAAATTGAAGAGAGAGAGAGAGAGAGAGATAGAGAGAGAGAGAGAGAGAGAGAGAGAGAGAGAGAGAGAGAGAGAGAGAGAGAGAGAGAGAGAGCTATCCTCAGAGCAAGAAAGCAGCTGGCTCCTCGAGGTTACTACCTTCAAAGAGAGGACTCATTAATCCTGACCTGTGCCTCGTCTTGGGTGTACAGATCTCACTCCTGCATTCTTAGCTCGATACTAGTGACTGTGAATGAAACGTACTCGTAGTAACTCTTCTGACCACTGAGAGTGTTTATAATATTATTGGGAACCTGCTGTAAGAAATGCATGAAAAATCTGAAAATTGAGAAACTTTTGACAGTATAGAAAATTGTTTATCTTCAGGTAAATATATATATATATATATATATATATATATATATATATATATATATATATATATATATATATATATATATATATATATATATATATATATATATATATATATATATATATATATATATATATATATATATATTTATTAAGGGTGTATATGGGCAGGAGTCTTTCTCTAATACATATCTCATTGAATGTGATAGCTAGTTGAGCATTTATTATTTTTCTTAAGATATTTTCCTTATATCTTATGATTGTCTTATATTCTTTTTTAATTGGCTGTATGACTTCGCCGAAGCTAGTCATTTTCGCTAGATCGCGATTTCGGGTCCTTGACCCTTCTTCAGTAGCGAAGGTCTATCCGTGTTGAGGGTGTCGGAGAGAATGGCTCAAGCTGATTGCGGGGGTGTATTTATACCGGTAGGCTTGTCACCCCGCTGCGCGTCCTGGTCTCTGATTGGCTGACGGCTGTCGCGGGCTGTGCTGGGTTGCTATCCAAGCTGGGTCTACGCGCGCTTGGTAATGCTTGTAGGTCTTCGGATTGTTGATTTAATGTAGGGTTTGTCTCTTTTATATATAGTGCTTCTAAGATGGGGAGACGCCTGGTGTCTGGGCATGTAGTTAGGATCTCCGTTTTATCTACTAGCATTCCTCTTGTGATGTTTATGTTATGCTTCTCCTTCAGATGTCTCTTGGGTGCTCCTGTTAAGAGGTGGAAAATTAGTCGTTGGGAGAGTCTTGTTGTCGTCATGCCAACATAGGTGGAGGGAAGGACTTCACAGTTTCCTTGGTTACACGTAAACCTATATATGACATGTGACTTCTGAAGGCTCTCTTTCTCTTTTGAGGGGTTATTTTTTAGAAGAAGATGGCTGGTTTTCTTGGTGTTGTAATAAATTATCAGTTTAACTTGTTTGTCAGGGTCGGAAGGCTTGATGTTTCTCTTCACAATCTGCGTGATGGCCCTCTCATCTTCTTCGTAGGCGGTAGAGAAAGTTGCTTTATAGAAGATGTTGATGTTCCCTTTCTTATCCTCTTGTTGCTTCTTGTTATGCCAGCTGTCGACAATTTTCTTTACTAGGCGGTTGATGTCCTTTTCACTGAAATTGTTGTTTATGAGGACTTGAGTTGAGCGCTGTATTTCTTGGTGGACTTGTTTCCACGTGCTGCAGTGTGTAAGCGCTCTTCTGATGTAGGCTGAGATAGTGGAATCCTTGTACCTCGTGGGGCACTCACTTCGTCCGTTCAAGCAGAGTCCAGGATTCGTTGGTTTTGTGTAGACGCTGGTGGTAAATCTTCCTTCTTCTTGTTGCACTAGGACGTCGAGAAAGGGCATGGCTCCATCTTTGCTGTTTTCCATAGTAAATGTTAGCCCAGATGTTTCTTGGAGGTGAAGTCTAAGATGCTCTGCCTCGGCTGCGTCCTTTGTCTTGATGAAAATGTCGTCAATATAACGGCAATATACTCGTATATCCGGCTTTTTTACTATCTTGAAAACTTCCTCCTCGATGCAACCCATGAAGAAGTTTGCCAAGAGTACACCGAGAGGAGAACCCATTGCCACGCCGTCTACCTGGCAGTACTTGTTACCGCGGGGGCAGGTAAAAGGTGCTTCTTTAGTGCAACACTCCAGCAGTTCTCGGAGTACAGCTTCTGGGATCGCAAGCTTAGGTGTAGCTTCATTGTGATAAACACGTTCCATGATGTAGTTGATGGTGCGATCCACTGGAACATTCGTGAACATGAATTCGACATCTAGTGAGGCAACTCTTCCTTCTACGCCGCTGTTGTTGAGGATATCGATGAAATCTGAGGCTGACTGCAGACAATAGGAGGTAGGAATGTACGGTGTGAGGAGGGCGCACAGTCTTTTAGCGATGTAGTAGGTAGGAGTGGGAATTTGGGATATTATGGGTCTTAATTTGTTGCCTGGCTTGTGGGTCTTGACATTGCCATAGCAGTATCCCATCTCATATTCGCCTGTGAGTCTTTCGAACTTAACATCGCAGGTGGAGTTATTCTTTGTTATTATCTTGTTCAGTCTTTTCTTGAGGGCTGCTGTAGGGTTTCTTGAAATCTTCCTGAACTTGGTAGTGTCGCTGAGGATGCTGTCAATCTTGCTTAAGTATTCTTTGCTGTCGATGAGGACATATGCAGCAGCCTTATCCGCTCTTCTGATGGTGATGGCAGGATCAGATCGAAGTTCTTTGGCAGCATCGATGTGTCTTTTCTCAAGTATGCTGCTGTTGTAATGGCCTCTTGATTTTGTAGATTCCGTGATCACTTCTTGCTTGAAAGTCTGGCTAACGATCACCTGGCCGCTTTTCTGCAGTTTCTCTACGTTGTCTATGAGCACTTCACATTCAACCCTTTTCTGGAATTTTCTCGGTCTTGAGAGTATGTGGCAGTTGAGACCCATATTAAGCACTTCATGTTGGTCTTGGGTGAGATTCTTATTAGTAAGGTTGATGTACGAGTCCTTAGGGCTGGAATACTTGACATTGCCGCCATTTAGTCTAACCAGCTTGTTTTGGTTAGCTCTAGCAATGGAATGCTTATGTTTGTCTATGATCTGTTTTAGTTTGGTGTCTATCATCTGTTTTGATGTGGCGTCAATGTCAGTATTTTTCCACTGCTCTTCGATTTCCTCGAGCTGTTGCTGTAGCTCTTTGACCTTCAGATGGAGTTCTCTTATCCTTTGCTTCATGAAGTTAGTTCTATCTTCATTACTCGGCTTCCGTCTGCGTCTTCTGCTCGTATTAACTGCCCCATCACTGGTAATATTAAGGGTGTATATGGGCAGGAGTCTTTCTCTAATACATATCTCATTGAATGTGATAGCTAGTTGAGCATTTATTATTTTCTTAAGATATTTTCCTTATATCTTATGATTGTCTTATATTCTTTTTTAATTGGCTGTATGACTTCGCCGAAGCTAGTCATTTTCGCTAGATCGCGATTTCGGGTCCTTGACCCTTCTTCAGTAGAGAAGGTCTATCCGTGTTGAGGGTGTCGGAGAGAATGGCTCAATATATATATATATATATATATATATATATATATATATATATATATATATATATATATATATATATATATATATATATATATATATATATATATATATATATATATAACTTCATTTATTTAATGAAATAATGAATTATTGTTTTATTATTTTATAACATTTGCAAATTATTATTATTATTATTTTTTTTTTTTTTGTGGAATGAACAAAAAAAAAGTATCAATATTTTCGTGAAGACAATTTTAGTTAAAGGAAAGAATGAAAGACAAAATATAAATAAATAAATAGATAGACGAAATGATTCCAATGAAATCACAACGGTAAAAATGTTGTAACAATTGTAATAATTGTGATGATAATTGTAATTATCATAATGATAATAATGATAATGACAATAAAAATAATGATAATGACAATAATCATAGTAATAATAATAATAATAATAATAATAATAATAATAATAATAATAATAATAATAGTAACAATAATAATAATAATAATAATAATAATAATAATAATAATAATAATAATAATAATAATAATAATGGCAGTAAGAATAATGTTAATAATTGTTTGGGTGGGCATAGTTGGATAATAATGAGAGATGAGTAAAGAATATTGTTAATAATAACGGTAATGTTTTGCATGAAGACAAACACACAAAACAAACACAAATTGTCAACAAAAAGTCGCAATACTAACATCACAAAACAACACACTAATTTTTCAGAGCAAAATTACATATTAATTACAAATAAATCACTGATAATTATAATAATCAATTTCATTTTCTTGTCACCAGTGAATCTCCAAGCGATCAAAATCCAATATGGCGGACTGACACAGAATTCCTCCCTTATTTAGGAAAAAAGGAGGGAAATCTCTCTCACTTGGAGGAAAGGGAGGGAGGAAAGGAGAGACCGGAGAGACGTCTGCTGCCTCCTGGAG
>NC_087157.1:17656376-17661376 GCF_035594125.1 Scylla paramamosain | reverse complement strand
GTTCTCAACGTCTCTGTCCATACCAGGCCAGTACACCGTTTGTCGGGCCCGTCGCTTGGTGCGCTCCATCCCCTGATGACTGTCATGGAGTCGCTCTAGTGTTTCTCGGCGGAGGCTGTGAGGAATAAGAAGCCTCGGCCCGTAAACCACCAGGTCGTCGTCTACGGCCAGCAGACTGCGCACCGGCCAGTACGTACGCAAGCGGTGATCGAGGTCGTGGCAATGATCAGGGAAGCCCTCGATGATGACGTTCTTGAGCAAGCAGTACTCCCCGTCTCTTGCTGCTGCGGCACGTACCATTTCCACAGTCTGATCCTGGAGTGGTGCTAAGCGGACGCCGTCCTCATTGGTGGCAGATAACGCTGAGATGACCGCTGAGTGGAGAGGGTCGAGGTCACCAGAAGTAGCAGCATCCTCTTCCTCCACTGGGTCCTGTACTGGAGCACGTGAGAGGGCGTCGGGCACACAGTGTGTCGATCCCTTTTGCCAGCTTGCTGTGAAAGAATACTGAGCAAGCTTCTCCCTCATGCGCTGCAGCCGCAGGTTCTCTATTTCTCCCAACAACTTGCTATTGAGGAGAGGTATCAGCGGGCGGTGGTCGAGCACTAGATCGAAGTGAGGGAGTCCTTTCAGGTAGGTGCCACATTTCCTGACTGCCCAGACGATTGCAGCCATTTCCAACTCTATTACTGCATAGCGGCTCTCTGTGTCTGTAACAAATCTTGACCCGCATTGCACCATCTTCCACTGGTCACTGTGCTTCTGCAGGAGAACGAATCCAAATCCGTGCATCCTTGAGGCGTCAGTCTGTAGCATCGTTGGTAATGATGGGTCGAAGTATGCCAAGACAGGTGGGCTGACGAGACACTGTTTCACCTTCTCAAACGCCTCTTCATGGTTAGGAGACCAGCACCAACTGTTCTTCGGGCGTAAGAGATCTCTGAGGGGTTGTGCAGCTGCAGCCACAGCAGGAGAAAAGCTTCCAAGCTGGTTTGTAAGACCCATGAATGATCGTAAGTCGGTGATGTGCTGTGGTCGTGGGAAGTCAGAGATTGCCTTAACTTTCTTTGAGTCTGTCGTGTAGCCTTGTCCAGAAACAGAGTAACCACAGTAATCTACCACTCTTTCCGCGAATGTAAACTTCTGTGGGTTGAGAGTGATGCCGTGCTGGTCACAACCGCCGCACAATCTGAATGACATGGGCTAAGTGCGCACTGTAGGTGGAGTCATAGGCCAGGATGTCGTCCACGATCTTGATGGTGTTAGGTATGTCGCCGAGAGCTTGGTCTCCTCGACGGTTATACTCGTCTCCAGACGAGACGAGACCCATAACCGCTCGCCGAAACTTGTACCGACCCCAAGGTGTTATGAAGCAGGTTAAATCCTGGTCTTCTTCTCTAATGGGGACTTGAAAATACCCCATCTTGGCATCAAGAGTGGTGAACCAAACTGCTCCGGTCCCGATCGAGGCGATGGCGTCATGAGGTGAGCGCACTGGATACACGGGCCTCTTCACGTAACGGTTGAGTCGTGTCAGGTCAACACACAGCCTTACACCAGATGTCTTTTTTGGGACAGGCACGATGGGGTGGCACCATGCCGTAGGGTAGTCCACACTCTCGATGATTCCCTTGTTAAGCAGCTCTTCAACTGGCTCTTAATTTCTTCACGCCAATTGTAAGGGATTGTACGAGATGCTGTTACGGCGAAGGGTCGAGCGTCGTCTGTCAACTCGATGGCCATGGATCCACCAGCCATTGCACGTAAACCTTCCTTTGCTTCGAAGACGCTGGGAAAGGCCTTGATCACAGCAGCAGCGTGCCCCGCACGCTGCTGTGGCGTTGGGTCGTAGGAATGAGGCCAGCTGATCACTTCTGTGGGCGTAGATAGAGGTGGCTGCGAGGCGGTCGGGTACTTGATGGAGCTGTTGCCGGTGCGCTGTTCTTCCCTGCGTAGCGGTCGGATTTGAGCCGGAAAATCTTCGGGGAGGATTCCGAGAGCGATGGAATCGTACCAGCTAAGCAGCGCCCCCTTCACCTCCTTCACCACGCTCACAACAGTCTCAGCTTCCCTGTCGCCCAGTTGCAAGTGCGACGAGAAAGTTCCTACACAGGTGAGGGGGTGATTACCGGCAGCATAAAGTCCATCACCATCAGCGGGCGCCAAGCTGGAGGGCGGGATTCCAAGGAGTGTTGCCGTGTCGAGGCCAATAACGGTCGTTTCGGCCCCAGAGTCAGGAGTCCACGTAATCTTGTCTCTTCCAGCGGGATGTGTGGCGGTAATGAGCACCTGGGGCGCAGGTCGTGCCGTCACCGTCTTTGTGTATACGCCTGATAAGAGCTGGTATACACTGGCACTGGCTCCCCGCCTCGGGCCTGCACCGCGATGAGGAGAGACAGTTGAGGAACTCCTCGAAGCTCCTCGTCGTTTCCTCACTGTCTGCTGACATACACTCGCAAAATGCCCTCTTTTCCCGCAGTTACGACACACTTTATCTATTGCCTGGCATCCCTTTTGTCACTGCGACAATTTTGCCACAACGATAACAGCCCGTGGGGCTTGAGCCCCCGAAACTGCCCTTCCTGTAGTTCGAGACAGCGTTCACACCATGGCTCGAAGAGTGAGAGCCGCCCTTAGTACTGCACTACACTGGTTAGCGCTCTCTGATGCTCTGCAAATATCTATGGCGTTTTCAAGGGTGAGTTTCTTGTTTTCCAGCATGCGTTTCAGAGCCACTTCGTCTCGTGTCCCAACGACAATTCTGTCACGCAGCTGATGGTTTATGCACTGGTCGCAAAAGTCACAGAAATTGGCGATTTCCTTAACAGCACATAAAAAGTCGTCAAAACCTTCTTGCGTTTCTTGCACGCGGGAGTAGAAGTCTCTTCTATCCATGATGATGTTGCGCTGGCTTCGCAGGTACTCACACATTGCATCGAGGATGGTTCTTAACTCCGCGTCTCTCGGTAAGCTTATCCCGTAGCGAAGTGTACGGGTCCACTCGTCGTCTAGGACAGCAGCGAGTGCCGCCCTCTGCTCAGCCAGGGAGAGACAGTCTATCCTGGCGAGGGTTACGTATCCTTCAAACTTATGGCGCCACGTGTCGAACTCACGTAAAGATGCTGACGCCGTTAAGTGAGGAATGATGGTGGCGGACGTCGGGAACCTCGCGCCCTGGGTAGACGTGCTGCGGGCTGTGGTTTCGCCTTCATTGCTCGCCGTGGTGCGACTGGGAGCTTGTGTCCCCACTCTCTCCAGCAGCTGGGTTAAACGCTCCTCGCGAGCCTGACTCTGCTCCGACTGTCGCGCTAGCAGAGCCTGACTCTGCTCCGACTGTCGCGCTAGCAGGGCAGCCAGCGCCTCCAACTGCTTCTCCATTCTGCGCCGTACCCACTGCAGCCTTGTCCTGATCCTACTCACTGCGCCATGTTCGACTCTTGACCAGCAGGGGCACAGGAAACGCAGGTAACAGTGCAGGTGTTTATTCACAGAAGGTGTGAACAGAAGGCTGGAGGTAGGTGATCTCCCGGCGCCAGGCCGCGCACTTCAACTTAACACTTATGACTGAAGCCTAGCTCGTTCACTCATACACGTATTCATGCCTCACACAAGTCTCGCTCATTCACTCGTTCACACAACTAGCTAACAACCACACATTCTCCTCCTCGTTCTCTTCCTCCTCCCCCTCCCCCTCCTCCTCCTCCTCCTCCTCCTCCTCCTCCTTCTCATCCTCCTCCTCCTCCTCCTCCTTCTCATCCTCCTCCTCCTCCTCCTCCTCCTCCTCCTCTTTCTCTTCCTCCTCATCCATTTCTTTCATTTTTTTTCACCTTCCTTCTAATTCTTCTCCTCCTTTTCCTCCTTCTCTTTCTCCTCCTAGTTTTCTTTTTCCTTTTCTCCTCTTTTTCCTACCTAATATTCCTCCTATTCTTCCTCTTCTTGCTCCTCCTTCTATTTCTCTTCCTCCTCCTCCTCCTCCTCCTCTTTCCTCCTCCAAAACTAAATTAGATAAGTTTTATTTATAAAGAAAATGGTTTTGGATAGCTTTTTTTTTTTTTTTTAGCGATAGTAGTAGTTACAGTAGATCTCTTCTTTTTCCAATCTTTCCTATATAAATTTCCCCGATTGCTCCTCTCAGCAATCGGGGTGAACTTTTCGTTTTATTTCTTGCCGGGTAACGCCGGAGGAAGTGGTGGGTGGGGAGAAGCTTCTTCTGTTCTATCCTTGCCTCCTGCTAAGTATATAGCTTATTATAGATGTAGTATAGTGAACGAGTGACCTCGTCATAGGTCGCAAGGCCTCCTGTCACTCGTCTTTCCTATGTATTCCTATGTATTCCTCGTCCTCCACCTCCTCGTTCTCTTCTTCTTTATTCCTCCTCTTTTCTCACCACCCTCTCTTTCTCCTCGTCTTCCCCGTTCTCTTCTTTCTTTTTTTCTCCTCTTTTCCCATCACCACCACCACCACCACCACCACCACCACCACCTCCTCCTCCTCCTCCTCCTCCTCCTCCTCCTCCTCTTCCTCCTCTTTCTCCTCCTTCTCCTCCTCCTCCTCGTTCTCTTCCTCCTCTTTTCCCTCTTCCTTTTTCTTCTTCCTTCTCCTACCTTCTCCTCCTCCTCGTTCTCTTCTTACTCTTCTCCCTCTTCCTATTCTTCCTCCTCCTCGTCTTTCTCCTCATTCTCCTTCTCATCCTTCTTTTCGTCCTCCTTTTCTCGTCTTTCTCCAAGACCTCCTCCTCGTCCTCCTATTTCTCTTCTTCCTTTTTTTCTTCTTCTTTCTCTTTTATCTTCCTCTTTCTCCTCCTCCTCCTCCTCCTCCTCCTCCTCCTCCTTTTCCTCCTCCTCCTCCTCCTCCTCCTCCTCCTCCTCCTTTTCCTCCTCCTTCTCCTCCTCCTCTCCTTCTCCTTCACCGTACTATTAAAAAAGATATCGAGAAACTAGAAAAAATTCAACGGAGAATGTCAAAAATGATCCCAAGGTTGCGAAACAAATCCTATGAGG
>NC_087157.1:17636376-17651376 GCF_035594125.1 Scylla paramamosain | reverse complement strand
TGAAAGACATGTTTTGAACAGGATCAGGCTACACACTTGATAAGCGGCAGTCCTACACTCGGTTAATGCGGTGTAAGGAGGTGTATTGCTACTTTGTACACCAAAAACTTGTCTGCCTCTTTTCTTTCCATGTCAGCCACGACTTTTACAAAAAAGTAAGTCTTTGTGGTAAATCACTGCAGAAAACTCATGTTATTATCAATTCCACTAAGCTAAAAGTATTAGCCTATTATTATTAATCATACCTTTGTTAGGAAATGAGTGGTTGTTTCAGTGCTTATTTTACCTTTTTCTGGTGCATGTTTGCATGCAGATTTACCTCATTCTGAGTGCATGTTATCCTAAGCCTAATCATCTCCACCACCATCACCGTCACCATCATGTTCACTATTGCCATCACCCCCACCATCATATTCACCGCCACCACCACCACCAACACCATCTTCATCACTATCGTCATCACTATCATCATCTTCACCGTCCTGACAGTCACGGTCACATTCTGTGCTACAGTCAAAGGTAACAAACATTCCAGAGGGTTGGTTATTTCAACACAGTTGTAGTTGTTAATGAATGGTTAGGCTTTACTTCAGTTTTGTTGATGGTGACAACAATAATGCATTGATGACTGTTGTGATGGTGGCAGTGATGGTCATGACAATGTTAATTGTAGTAATTATGATAATACTTGTGAAAAGAATGACTATGATAATGATAACGGTGTGTGTGTGTGTGTGTGTGTGTGTGTGTGTGTGCAGGTACTAACTAAACAAACAAACACACACACACACACACACACACACACACACACACACACACACACACACACACACACAGACCCACCTGGGCATGGCACGCAGCAAGGAGTCACAGAGAGTGGCTTGGTCTGGATGCCTGTATTGGTGGTCCAGGGACAGATCAATGTATTTGTGGTGTTCAAAGATGAGCCCCTGCGCGTCTGATTCCTTCCTGCTTAGCTCTATCCGTACCACCTTGGAGGGGATGAGGGGGAGGAGGGCCCTGGCACTGGTGATGGTGCTGTCTGTTATTGTTACATCCTCCCTCTCATCACTTGTAATGTGTCTGACAACACAATCCAAGGCAGTCCTGTTCACTTCAGTGTCCTCCAGCATGGACAGCCAATCATCACAGCTTTTCACACCAGTCCCCGCCAGCAGGTCCACCACCTCCTGTGTGTGTAGAGTTACTAGGATTAGTACCACCACCACCACCACCACCACCACCACCACCTCCTGTATGTGTTGAGTTATTATAATTAATACCACCACCATCACCACCACCACCACCACCATCACCACCACCACCATCACCACTACCTTCACCACAATCACTTCACAACCTCCTCCTGTGTGTGTAGAGTTACTTTGATTACTACAGATGTCACTACCACCACCACCACCACCACCACCACCACCACCACCACCACCTTCACCACTACCACCACCACCTTCACCACCACTACCACCACCTCCACCACCACCCTCACCACCACCTTCACCTCCTGTGCATGTAGTCACTACAATAATTTCTCGTACTTTTTTTGCTAATGACTAGTAAGGATCAAAATTGAGTTTGACAGTGGTGCAGGTTCCCCTGAGACAGCTATGGAAGGATCAAATATGAGGAAAAGAGGATGAATAGTCAACTTACTTGTATGGCTGCAGCACAAAGTGGTGTGTTAGGGTGGCAGAGGAGACCTGCCACGTGCAGCAGCAGGTTCCTCAAGTTCCGGAGCTGTTCTGGCGGCGGGAAGTGAAGCATGCGTCGTATGTTTGCTGAGCGTGAGTCCTCCACCAGCTTGTGGACGATTGCTGATGCACCGTAGAATTCTTGTAGGCTCTTGTGTGGGGCTGCGTACGTCTGATGATGCCCCAGCCTGTCACTGGTGTCTTGAAGATTGAAAAACGCTGGGATGACTTCCTTGCTGGGTAATCCTTTCTCATGACAGGAACAAATTAGCTTCTGCTCTTCCTGTTTTGACAGAGTGAGTCGGGCTTCTAGAATAGCCTGCATAGACACGTCATATAGGTCTTCCAATACCTTGTAGATGTGGACCTCACGAGTCTGTCTGTCTAGTGAATGATCTGTGAGTCTGGCCTGCAGTTTTTGTATGCACCAATCTCGTATGGTGACGTACAGGCTGGTCTGGGTGGTGGTGATCTTGATGTTGTCTACATTCAAATAAAACAACCATGCAATAAAATGCAGGTTCAAGGGCAGGCCGAGGTAATCCTTCCAGCCAATGTGTTTCATTAGATACTCAAGCCTCTCAGGGTCTTTGTTCCCCTTGTCTGGGAAGCTGTTGTAATGCTTCATGACAAAATGAATTCTTTGTTCATGGCTAACACTTTTCATCTCCATGTCCCACACCTCATAGCCATCAGGTAATTTGGCCAGGAAGTCTTGCACCGTTTCGGGCCGCGATGTGCAGACGAGTGTGAAGCCTGGCGAGTATTTTGAGATGTTGATGATGTCCTTCACAAGGCTGTGTGATGGAGTGCCTGGCGACAGTTCGTCCAGGCCGTCAATCAGGAAGAGAACTTTGCATTGTTGTAGGAGGGGGATGAGGTGTTCTTCCATCACAGCAAAATGGTTTGGGAGGATCACTTTGAGGAAGTTCTGGAGAGATGGGCCTTCATCATCGCGGCACAAGACACGCACCACGATGTCGTACTCGTCCAGGTGTTTGATGGTGCAGGCGCCGGGGTCCTGAAGCCACTCTGAGACAAGGAAGGTGAGCAGGGTCGTTTTGCCGCTTCCTGCCACGCCCCTGATCAGGATGACCTGTGGCTTGGCACCGTGCTTGGGCGGCTTGGCCGATGAGGATGTGGACGGCTGTGGATTCTGTCCCGCGCGGCGCGTCACCGTCAGCACGTCGCAAGTGTCGATGTCTCGCCTCTGTTGGAGGTGTCCTCTTCCTTCCACGAGGGACATCTTGCAGAAAATGTCCTGGATGTGATGGCAGTGTTTTGGTGAGTTGGTAAGGAAGGACAGAGGATCAAAGGTTTGCACGCGATCATAGAATGCTTTGAGGTGGGTCTGACTCATGCTTATGAATAACTGACACATGTTACTTAATTTATATCTTAAAATTGCTTCCTCCAATCCCACATTTCTGAAGGTATCAGTGACCTGCCGGGTGTTGTCCTGCACGGGTGTCACCTCTGCGTCAGGAATGCAGTATTTGGTCTTGGCTACGGCGAGGACTCGGATAAAGAGGTGTTCTAACTCGTTGACTTTGTGCTGGTACTCTGCCTCGCTGAAAGATTTCACTTCATGAAAGAGTTCATTCCGCTCATCCTTGATTTTCGTTACCAATCCCTCCAGGGTGTTCTGGTTCCGCCATTCGGGATCGCCATCTCTCGCCAGGCCTTCGCACGTCAGCTTTATTGCTTTGTGCAGGAAAGTCACATCAAAGTTGTCCCATAAAGGGAAGCGTTGTGCTTGGCGGCGGTCAGTGTGGTTCAGTGCTGATCTCTTTTGTTTGTTACTCATCCAGCCATAGTTGGCTGTCGAGCCTTGAGGGAGGTTGTCAAGGTAGTCAGTGAGGGACTGGCCCGGCGGCGTGGCGGGGGCGTTCAGCGCGCCGCGCTTCAACACGAAGGTCAAGACGTCCTTGCCTGCGTTCTCCATGAGACAGATAAGCTTAATGCGATGGACATGTACTGTTGGAGTGCTGGCCATGGTGGAGGGCTTGGGACGACAGTTCCTCTCTACAGCAGCCTGCAAAGAAATTTCCCGAGTGAGGAGCAGGGCAGGAGAGACGTGGCCTGCAAGGCTGAGTGCGCGAGGGAGGGAGTTGAGCCTTGAAGTGGCCGGCGTGAGCACCGGGATGTGGGGACAAGACAAAGAAGTGGATGGGAGTAAGAGACACTGTGGTACACGGCATGGCACGTGTGTTGTGGCCAGTGTGTGTTGTGGCCAAACCATTTGACAAGACAACACGAGGCAAGACTTGACTGTGTGTGTGTGTGTGTGTGTGTGTGTGTGTGTGTGTGTGCAAGTAAGTAAGTAAGTAAGTAAGTAAGTAAGTAAGTAAATAAGCAGGTAAGCAAACCTTTTTTGGTGAGCACAATACAAAGTATTTCAAGGTGTACATACAATACACAGTCACGTGAGCCGAGGCTCTCTGACGGTGTATTGTACAGTAGAGCAGAGGGCAGGAGTGCAAACAAGTTTTAATGTACAACAACATAATGAACTGTACTGTACAGCGACAGTACCTCGCCGCTACAGAGAAGATAAACTTAAATACAAGTGTCTCACACTATCTTAAATAATAATAAAATAATGATGATAATAACAATAACAACAAGGATAGTGATAACAATAATACTGATAACAACAGCAACAACAACAACACCAAAACAACAACACCAACAACAACAAGAACAATAAAAATACCAATAACAATATTATTAGTAACATAAATAATAGTAACTATAGCATTAATAAACATAATTAATAACTAATACTGGTAACTAGAGCAATAACAATAATAATAAACAACAACAAATAAAAACAACAGCAATAACATCAATTTAATAATAATAATAATAATAATAATAATAATAATAATAATAATAATAATAATAATAATAATAATAAAAGAAATAATGATAACAACAACAAATGCAATAAATAGCATCAAAATCACAGCTTTTGTTTATTAATTTATTAATAATAATGTGAAGTACTTATGAATGAAGGGAAACCTGCAAATACTGAAGGCTGAGAAAGCTTTGGATGCAGACTCAAACCTCTTTACGGAAAATGTACAGCGAAGAATTTTATTCTGCCGTCCTGTTGCTTTGGTTAAAAAGACAGCCATGTAGATGCCCATGTAGGAAGGCAATGCATGAGATGTGGGCAGCGTCAAGTACACTGCGTGTCACTCACTGCTTCACTTGTTACATTACCAACAATACTTTTTAAAATGCCAGCTGTTTGAGAGACATTTAAACGTGTGTGTGTTTGTGTGTGTGTGTGTGTGTGTGTGTGTGTGTGTGTGTGTGTGTGTCTGTGTGTGTGTGTGTGTGTCTGTGCGTGCGTGCGTGCGTGGAACGTATGCTTTTTTGGCAATGATTTCTTTGGCGGAAAAGATGCCCACCAGTACACAGTGGAGTGGTCTCCCCTCGTTTCACAGGCCGTGGACTCCAGCTTGAAAAGACTCCTCGATAAAGTTCTTGACATGTTCAATATCTGCCTCCCTATTAAGTATACAGATGTTTCACGCAAAAGGCTCCAAAACCCACCCATTTCTCAAACGGTAATCAACTCGACAAGACCCAAAAATCAGTTGTATAGAGAGCTTCCGAAACCTGAAGCTCCGCCCTCTGTTCCGGTGAGGATGCTTGCTGTGCTTGCACCTTGCCTAGTCAAACTCTTTCAGCTCTGTCTGTCAACATCTACCTTTCCTTCTTTCTGGAACTTTGCCTACATTCAACCTGTTCCTAAAAAGGGTGACCGTTCTAATCCCTCAAACAACCGTCCTATTGCTTTAATTTCCTGCCTATCTAAAGTTTTTGAATCTATCCTCAACAGGAAGATTCTTAAACATCTATCACTTCACAACCTTCTATCTGATCGCCAGTATGGGTTTCGTCAAGGCCGCTCTACTGGTGATCTTCCGGCTTTCCTTACTGAGTCTTGGTCATCCTCTTTTAGAGATTTTGGTGAAACTTTTGTTGTTGCCTTGGACATATCAAAAGCTTTTGATAGAGTCTGGCACAAAGCTTTGATTTCCAAACTACCCTCCTACGGTTTCTATCCTTCTCTCTGTAACTTCATCTCAAGTTTCCTTTCTGACCATTCTATTGCTGCTGTGGTAGACGGTTACTGTTCTTCTCCTAAATCTATTAACAGTGGTGTTCCTCAAGGTTCTGTCCTGTCACCCACTCTCTTCTTATTATTCATTAATGATCTTCTAAACCAAACTTCTTGTCCAATCCACTCCTATGCTGATGATACCACCCTACACTTTTCCACGTCTTTGCATAGACGTCCAACTCTTCAGGAGGTAAACATATCATGCAGAAAAGCGACAGAACGCTTGACATTTGATCTTTCTAAAATTTTTCATTGGGGCAGAGCAAACTTGTTATTGTTCAATGCCTCAAAAACTCAATTCCTCCATCTATCAACTCGACACAACCTTCCAGACAACTATCTCCTCTTTTTTAATGACACTCAACTGTCCCCCTCTTCTACATTGAACATCCTCGGTCTGTCCTTTACTTATAACCTGAACTGGAAACTTCACATCTCTAGCTAAAACAGCTAGAGACGTCTCCGCCAGTTTTTCTCACCCCCCCCAGCTGCTAACTCTGTACAAAGGCCCTATCCGTCTATGTATGGAGTCTGCAGCCAGTGTGGCGGCGTATCTTGTGTGGTGCGCGTGTGTATCACATTGTGTTCCTCCTCAAAGACTTAGTGGTGGTCAAGATAACCAGAATTGGCCAAGCCCTCCCTGAAGTGTGCTACCAGTAGTGTACCAGGTGTGTTGAGTAGCCGCCAGGTGTACAGCCACACGTGTGTTGTGTACATGTGCATGTTGTGTACAGAAAGACCTCGTTCTGGTGTTTTGTTAGTCCCCTCATGCCGCTGGCCCGGGAAACTACACTTGCCACCTTCTCAGACAGACGCCATCTTGTCGTGTCAGTACGTGATGCCTCCTTCCTCCACCCCCACCTCTCTCCGCACCACCTGACATCCAGTCCTTCCCGTCCCACTTAAGCCAGTAGCGGCTTCTGGCCGCCCACAAACACACACACACACACACACACACACACACACACACACACACACACACACACACACACACACACACACAAATAGACAGACAGACACACACACACACACACACACACACACACACACTGAGATAGATAGATAGATGGATAGATATAGATATTTTATTGACCACAGCAAACAGGTAATACCAATGGATTGAATAGTATTACATAATCTACAAAATAATATTAAATTATTATCACTTCTTAACTGTAGTCAATCGTCTATTAGTTACTAGAAGTCTATTGTTACAAAATAAACGAGCTAAACATAAACACTGGAGAAATGTCTATTCTTAGGATCCTTGTTTATAAAATATATATAAACAATCATATTCATGACATCTACGCACTACTACAATTATCAAGTCCTCACTAATCCCACAATCGTGTGAAACATATTAAATACAAGTATGATTTATCACTTCTTTAATATATAGTCAAAATGTTATGAACAATCTTACACATGATCTCTGGCGTAAACTGATCCCCAAACAATTGTTCTAAAGTGGAGAACTGGTATTGATCCCTAAGTTGCTGTGTTAACTGACAATCTTGCATTACATATCTATCTGTTTGTAACCCTCCACACACACACAGCCTCTCATTCACTTCCAGTCGACCTCTGTTTCTTTGATTCCACCTGCCAATCTCACACGCTAAACTATGCCCACTTACTCGAAACTGTGTGAATGATAGTCTATGAATATAATTTACTGCATGCTTCACTGTATATATACGGTGTACCAATAATTCTGTGTTAATATCCTTATATGTTGTGCGTCTTGAGGAGTTACTGTTTACCATATTATCTTTGAATTTCTTCATTACCAAGCTCAGGTCCGGTACATTCGTGTTGATCATCTCTCTGACGGTCCGACTGGTTGGAGTGTTAGAATTCATTGTGAATTCTAACACTAATGGATCATCATCATATCCTGACCTCTCATGCCACATACTATATAAAAATTTGTGTAGTCTGTGCCTGATTAAGTCCTTAAAAGGTGGATACCCTGACTCCACGTAGCAAATGTCATTACACGTTAGTTTTCTCACTCCTAATAATCTTTTTAGACACCAATTGTACAACTTCACCATCGTTTTCAGATCAGCTCCTATCCAAGATTCACAACCATAAATTAGTGATGACATGAGAGCTGCATCAAATACACGCTTCTTTATCACAAACGGAATATCATTATTTTTTGTGACAAAAGACAAACTTTAACACATGTGACGTCTTATTATTAGCATGGACTTTGATGGCAGAGGAGGTTGAACCATCGCTGGTAAATGCTGACCCTAAACACGCATATGTGTCACAATGTTCCACCACCAAGTCGCCCACCACCAAAGGTTCACGATCCCTCTCACTGCCGCGTATCACAAAAAACTTTGTCTTGGATTGGTTAACTTTCATGCCATATTCTGTACAATAATCTTGTAACAAAGATACCTTTCTCATCATATTTGCCCTTGTTGTCGATAATAGCACCGTGTCGTCCATTAGTAAAAGTATATGTAGCCATTGTAAAAATCCATCATGTCCACACCCTTCTTTAATTGGTCTTATAAGGTCATTAACCAAGATGATGAACAGTAAACATGAGGTGGGTGATCCTTGTGTCACACCTAGAGTTATTAAGACCACCGCTGTTCCGACCAAGCTTTCTGTCACAGTATACATAGCAATAAGTGCACATAACATAGCTGAGCCACATCCCAATCTTCGTAACACATGAAATAATTTATGTCTAGGTACTCTGTCATAGGCCTGGGAAAAGTCAATGAATGTTACAAATAGAATTAATTTCCTCCTCCTAGCCATGTCACATAACAACCTGAGAGCCACTATGTTCTCCACACACCCTCTCTTCTCCTGAGCACCAGCTTGCTCCCTGAAAGGTCTAAACCACTGTCTCAGTCTCGCACACAACACCATGTCGTACACCTTGGCAATACTGTTTATTATACTTATTCCCCTATAGTTTATTGCATCTCTCCTGTCACCCTTCTTAAAAATTGGAACTAACTTTGCCCTTGTCCAAGCTAATGGGTAACTACCAGAGTACAATATATTATTAAACAAAACACACATATACATAATCCATTGTACTGGCAATAATTTAACAATACCGCGTGATACGCCATCAAGACCTGAACCTTTGTCTGGTTTCAGTTGCTTCACTTGTTGTTGTATTTCTAATGGGTTAATAGGGCCATCTAACAGAGATATAGACACATCGGTGGAAATGTCACATTCAGTAAGTTTCACATTGTCGGGAGGGTTAAAGTTAGTTTTCAAAATAATCTTTAAAATCATCATCAGATGGGCACACATTTGAATTATTTTCACCACCAACTTCTCCCTTCCAATTTATAGCCCTCCAGAGTTGCAGATCATCTTTGTTCTCAACCAGTGTTTCCCACCTCTCTAAAGTAGTGTTTTAATCCTGTACGCAGGCTTCACGCTTACCACTACTACGAGCACTTTGATATACTATATCTGTCACATTATTGATATCATCATTGATATTGTTCATTATCATAGGGACATCTAATAGCTGAACGTTATGCAGAAATACCGTTTCGTCAACATTTGTAAATCTAATAGGCTTTGTTACTTTTCTCACGCTAGAAACACCATTATGAATTGAGTAATCTCCCACACACACACACATACACAAACACACACACACACACACACACACACACACACTGAGACAGAGAGACACACACACACACACACACACCTCACACAGGAAGGACGTGTGACCATAGGCGCTCTAGAGCAACCTCGGCCAGCATGTTGGCCTTCCTGCCTTCCCCGCCCCTTATTGCTAGTGATCTCGGTTTTTTCAGTTTTCAATTCCTAGTTTTTAGTTTTAGGCTCGCCTTGGTGTAATTGTTGTGCTTGTGAACAAATTTAGCGAGTGTGTGTCGATACATAAAGAATAATGTGTGCTGCAGAGCAAACGTACGAACGCAACTACCTCCTGTGTTGTATGCGAGGGTCCGGTCAGCCGGCGCCCAACGTGATAGTTAGTTACTTTTACTGACCAAAGAAATTATTCATACAGTAAAGTGAAAGATACAAAATTTGCCAGTGGTCCAAATAAAGAATCATACATTTACAAACATAAATAACAAATCTTTCACCTCAGTATTGTTTAAGAATTAGGCGATGCAAAGTAACCAGCATTAGCAAACACTTACTAGTAGTAATGCTATAACTAACATAGATACATAACTCAGCATAACGTCTAACACAATTTGACCAATATTAAAGGAATAGGTAGTTCTAATTAAGTATTGTTTTCCTTTTAGGTCCTATAACTATTCAACACTTCATACACGTACCTGCACAAAACATTTACGTCTTCTGTTCCTTTAAATAACTCGTCTGAATTTTGTTTGCTTATCATATATTTTTGCCTGACCTGTCTCGTCAGTACGCACTCCAGCAGTACATGTTGGTCAGTCTGTGTTGCCTGCCCGTCACATGGACACACGCGCAAGTCCCGCGAGATGCGACTCTAACGGCCGGTCTCGATCTTTAAGTCATGAGACATCAGTCGAATTCTAGTAAACGCAAAACGTGTAAAATCAGGGACATATATGTAATCTGAATAAATATTATGGACACCAAGACTAGAATTCAATATTGTTTTATATGTGTGATACTTTGTTGCGTCTTCTGGCTTATTGATAATTAAATTAATTATTCTGTCAAGAGGATTTATATGATTATCATGCTGTATGGCGCTCTGGATAAACCTATAACCAGGGGTGTTAGCTTCTCTGCATCAACTAAATACAACATGAAATGGTTCACTTATGTCGAGTAGAGTCAGCTTCCTCTCCAAGAAACGTTTCCGTCGGGCACAGACAGTATGGTAAACTGGCTTAATTCTCGATTCAACATGACATAAGTTTGAGCTTGTGTTATTTGTCACGTCCAAGAGACATTTCATAAGTATATTGTATTGATTGGTGAGTGACACACAGCCGTCTGTCAGCCACGTCTCGCAGTTGTATGTCAGTTCAGCCAACACAGCCGAGTCAAACACAAGTCGCTTATAACACTGAGGCATATCGGGGTTCTAGACACAAAATGTAGAAAATTTGTTAACGATTCAATGACAATTTGCCTCGTGTAGTGACACCACGTCCATCATACAACCGCGGTCCGTAAACCAGGCCCCTAAATACTTATATCTGTCACAGTACTTAATAACGTGTCCCTCGATCTTTAATGGAACTTTATCACAATGAGTGTTATTTCAAACAAAAAAAAATAAAAAATTTGTCCTCATTAAGAACAATTCCATAATCATTGCAATAATCGATGACAGCTCTGAGTTTCCTGATGCACATATCCCGAGATGTTGCGTGCAGTGCGCCCAAGTAGCTGTTAGTTGCTATTTGTTCCTTCAGCATACGAATCATCTGGTTAATGTAAATCACAAACATTAGACAGCTGGAAGGTGAGCCTTGCCTCCCTTCCACTGACGACTCCACAGTGGCACTCTTAAGCACGTTATGTGTGCAGCGATACATAACATAAATTGCTTTTAACATCCTTCTTCCACATCCTATTGATTTTATGCATTCTATCAGCTTGGACCTCGGTACTTTATCTTATGCTTTACGATAAATAATACATATAACTTCAATTTCTTGTATTTTACATAATCACACAATAATCTCAGTGTAAATATCTGCTCTTAGCATCCTCTTCCCTCCATTGCTCCTGCTTGACAATTGTCCACATCCATCCACATTTTCAATCTATTCATAATAAGTGTGTCATAGAGTTTAGCTAGGGTGTCCATTATACTAACACCTCTGTAGTTATCACAAAGCATGCGATCACCACACTTAAATAATACACTTAACTTACTATAGCACCAGGCTAGTGGGAAACACAAACTATCAAAAATTACATTGAACATTGTAAGAAAAAACATCAACCAGTTCATAGGTAAGTTCATTAATAGGGTAGGACTTATTCCAACAAAACTTTTCTTTTTATTCATCCCTCTCACAGCTGTTTCCACCTCTCTAAACGTGAAAGGATCATCCACAATGGGAATACTTGGTGCCTGCTCAAAGTTTACCTCTCCAACTTCCTACATCACTGGATTCAATAATTCCTTAAAATGAATCTTAAATTGACTCTCAGTAGGCTGAGTACTGCCTTCATTACTACTAATTTCACCTTTCTAGTTAATTGCTTTCCAAATTTTCCCACAGTCATTTTACTCCATAACTCTTTTTCTTCTTAGGTCTACACTTCCCTCACGCGCAACACTCATCTTTTAACACTCCTTTGTTATTAAATTAACTTCCCTGTAGCATTCCTTAACCACGTCCTGCACACTTTCCTCATTCACCACGCCCAGGGTTGGCGGCTCAAACAGCGCCATCCTCGTCACGAACGCTTCTATATCCACTTTGTCATGGTGCAGGCCTGCCGCGATATTAGTGGTGCGGGGACTGTGTGTTAGCGTCCGACTCAAGTTACTGGCGCGCTCAAGTAGCCGTGATGGCATTACTCATTTAAAAACGTCAGTGTTAATTGTCAGAGTGAGAGGCGCATGATCTGAGCACGACATATCTTGGCGTGTACACAAGTCTTTTAGGACATTCAAACTGCTATACTTAACTACACACAGATTGATAAACACAGGTCGATTTCCGATGCCCAGCGATCATTACGCCTAAAAGATAAATTCCCTCCTCGCTGCTTTCTGTCATATTTCAAATGGTTAGCAACTACCATTTCTTTCTCTTCACACATGTTCGGTATTGCCCGGCCCATGGAATTACTTATAAGATCTTTCACACCATTATATTCACATTATCTTTCCGTTTATATTTCTACTTGGTAGGCAACCCACACGTGCGTTCAATCAGCGACCACTATGGCACCGTCACAGTCGGTCACCTGCCCCTCCCACAGCAGCGCCGGATCGTGGTAGGGCGAGTCGACCGGTGGGATATACATGGCGCCAAGCCTCATCCCAGGGCAGCAGGACAGCTCGACCCATGTTTGTCCTTCTGCTGCAATGTTGGCACATGTGATATATGGCACCAACGCACACTTCACCAACATCATAATTCCTCCTCTCCGACTATTTTGTTTACTTTTATTCATATATAAATCAAAACCAAGCACGCTACTAATTAACGCTACTTAATTTCAGTGACCCATATCATGTCAAATTCTAAAGCAACATTTATCACTTCAGGGATTTGGAGCTTATTTTTCACACCACAGATATTACAAGCACATATTTTCAATTGCCCATTCCAATTCCTTCCATGCCAAAATTTGGAAAATACCTATCAGTCACAACACCATCACGCAGCAATACTCGCCGCCGCCAGTCATACGTAATTTCCACTCCCTGGTTGTCTGGTTTCTGCTTCTCCTCATTTTCTCGTGTCCTCAGTCTTGTCATTTCTCTCCTCGCCGCCGGATGAACGTCCTTCTTCACGCAAATCCGTTCAAAGTCTCTTCCTGTATCCTTCAGGTTCTTCGCCACTCGCAAGATGTCGCTCCATTGATCTTGACTCTCCAGCGTCACGTGAATACGGCGACTCTTCCGTGCGTGGGACGGAGCACCCACCTCTCCATACTGTGGACACCCACACCCACCACCTCGATCCCCTGGCCAGTTGTCACCATGACCCACCGCCCCATGCCTGACTCAGCCGTGAGGGAGTTTGGGCAGTGGGTGACACAACACCCGTGGACCAAGGTGCTGGATGTGGAGGACGTCCACTCAAAATAGCACAATTACGTCACCTCCACCACAGAAGCCTTCCACCGCTACTTCCCAGCCAAGAGCGTCACAGTGCACACATCTGATGCCCCCTGGATGACGCCCAGCATTAAAAGACTCATGCATCAGCGGACGTGGTCGTTCCACTCCTGCCCGGACCTATACAGGAAGCTAAGAAACAGAGTGATCAGGGAGATTAAGGCTGCCAAGTCAAGCTATTACCCGGACAAGATACACCACTTCAAGAAGGCCAACAACAGACAGTGGTTCGCTAGCAGCAAAGCTTTGTGTGGCCTACAAAAGCACACTTCATCTCTTCCTTGCACCTCACCTTCCTGCTAATCTCGCGGCTCAGGAGATGAACGACCACTTTGCCGCTATCTGTCACACCTGCCCTCCCCTCCACACCACTCCACTTCCTGCCCATCTTCCCGCCCCCTCCCTTCCCCCCACTGTCCAAACGGTGGATGTTTTTAAGAGGATACTTAAAGACACCAAGATACCAAGATACCAAGGATACTTAAAGATACCAAGATCCACCACACCCACTGACCTTCCCATATGGGAAGAGCCAGCAACACCGCTATGCCCCATAATAAACGCCTCTTTCCCAACACTCTTGCCCCGCGGACTGGAAGACATCTTACATCTCTCCCATCCGCAAAGCTTCCAGTCCACAGTCACTCGGTGACCTCAGACCAGTCTCTATCACCCCCATCCCTAGTTTTATTTGTGAAGATTTTGTGTATGACTGGGCTACACCAAAACTTGTTATATCGTGGATATCAGACAGTTTGGAAATATTAAAGCCACCTCCACCTCCCATTACCTGACCAGCTTCTTTGACTTCATCCACAGCCACCTGGACAAGCGAAACACCTCTCTACCTGCTGCTTTTGTGGACTTCAAAAAAGCCTTTGATCTTGTTGATCTCTTTGTTGTCTTCAGCAAGGCAATAAGTCTGGGTCTCCCTCCTAACCTGGTAGCGTGGCTAGCCAACACCCTCTCAGGGAGGCGTCAGGCCGTTTGCTATCAAGGCTCTGTCTCTAATATCCAACAGCTGACATGTGGAGTCCCCCAGGGGACCAAGATGAGCCCACTATGCTTCCTCCTTCTCATTAACGACGCCCTCACTAACACCCCCATGGCTGGAAGTATGTGTACGACTGCACCGTGGGCGTCCCAGTCTCCGACAGGAACCCGGACTACTCGCCACTGCAAGTCATTTTGGAGTGACTGCAGACATGGACGGAGGAGAGCAGGATGACCATCAACCACAGCGAAACAGTGGTGATGCATTTCTGTACCTCCTCTGTACCAGTGCCCCCTCCCCGGCTCACAGTGGGCTCTCACCCCCTCCAGGTGGTCCGATGTGCCTCTGGATGTGCTTCTCGGAG
>NC_087157.1:17628876-17631376 GCF_035594125.1 Scylla paramamosain | reverse complement strand
TACTACTACTACTACTACTACTACTACTACAACTACTACTACGATTATGACTGCTACTACTAATAATAATAATACTAATACTAGCACTAATTTTGCTGCTACTACTGTTAATACTACTGCGACTACTGCTATTGCTACTACTACTACTACTACTACTACTACGATTATGACTGCTAATACTACTACTAATACCAATGCTGTTACTACTACTACTACTGCTGCTACTACTGTTAATATTACTATGACTACTGCTACTACTACTGCTACTACTACTTTTACTAATGCTACTACTACTACTAATACTAATACTACTACAACCACCCCCAGCACCACTATCACCTCCATTACTATTACTACTACTGCTCTTACTACTACTACTACTACTACTACTACTACTACTACTACTACTACTACTACTACTACTACTACTACTACTACTACTACTACTACTACTACTACTACTACTACCAATACTAATACGAGTACTTCTACTACTGCTACTACTGTCAGTACTAATGTGATTACTGGGACTACTACTACTACTACTAGTATTACTACTACTACTATTACTATTACAACTATTACTACTGGTGCTGTTGCTCTTACTCCTACTACTAGCACCACTATCATTACTACTACTACTACTACTACTACTATTACTACTATTACAACTATTATTACTGGTGCTGCTGCTCTTACTGCTACTACTAGCACCACTATCATTACTACTACTACTACTACCACCACCATTACTACAACAACAACAACAACAAAAACAACAACAACAACAACAAAAACAACAACAACAACAACAACAACAACAACAATAACTACTACTACTACTACTACTACTACTACTACTTATAATATTACTTCAACTACTACTACTACTTCTACTACTACTACTACTACTACTACTGCAACCACCACCATTACTACTACTACCACTACTACTACTACTACTACTTCTACTACTTTTTTTTTTTTTTTTACTACATTAAAATAATACCTCCACCCCATGTTTATTGATGTGTCAATTAGGGGCTCCATTACTTGGAGGTCATTAGCCCCAGCTCTCGCTAATGACTGTGGCATCCAACCATATCTAATACTCTATAATATAAACATTAGTTGTTAACTATAAATTCACTCTACCTCTACTCTATCTACTCTTATGCCACTCTCCACCACTGTAGCCTCGCAGTCGAGGCCTCCTAAGTCTGCAGGTATGGGAGTGGAATGCCTTGTCCCCCTGAGACACAGGAGGGCAGATCTGAGGAGGGAGAATGAGAGACGGCATCTCATCCATGCGACGACATGGCTCCTTGGCTGGTGCTTCTTTTCTGCCATTAGGTCGGCTAGTCTTGAGTAGAAGCACTGAGCCTTGGAGCCCATCCCGCCAGATGTGGTGAAGACCAGAGGTGTGAAGCTGCCCTGGTCAACGTGTTGGATTCTCTCCCCATACGCTCGGATCTTCTCCTGCTCATTCTTGCGGTGGGCGGCCTCCAGGGAGAGTTCGTGGTGACAGGCGGCCATCGGGTCAAAGATCCGTATGTCCATGAATGCTTTCTGTCCCCTTGTCCAGAACCCTCGTGCACTGACGTCGACTCGAGCCTCGTTGGTGGTGTTGGCTGTTCTGTAGCGCAGGTGCTCGCCGTCTAGCGGCAGGAGGGTCGATTCAGTGGAGACATCGTGGCACACCTCCCTGAGCATGCTGGCGGTCAGATCTCTCACCTCATTGTGCCTGATACATACGAATCCCCCCTTTTTGCACGTCATGGTGTGGTTGACGTCATTGGGGGAGCCACACACACAGGTACTGGGGAGTCCTTCCATCGGCCAGCCGTACCTCAGAGCAATGGCGTCGACAAATTCTTGTTTGTTGAGGCTGAAGCCCTTCGCTCTGATGGGCAGTGACGTTAGCCAGTTAGAGGCTCCCGTTTCCTGTGCAGTGAGGATTTTTCTCACTGTGGTTGCAGGCAGGATGTTTATCAGGTCTTCGAGACAGTTTCGTTGATGTTGTTGCCTATCTCTAGATATAATTCGTCCTTGCTCAGTGACTGCACTTTGGGCTATTTCACCATGTGCGTCCTGAGCTTCTACTACTACTACTACTACTACCACTATTACAACAACAACAACAACAACAACAACAACAACAACAACAACAACAACAACAACAACAACAACAACAACAACTACTACTACTACTAGTACTTGTACTACTACTACTACTACTAGTACTTGTACTACTACTACTACCATTACTTCTACTACTATTAATACTTTTACTACTACTACTACTACAACCACCACCATTACTACTACTACTACTTATAATACTACTACTACTACTACCACCATTACTACAACAACAACAACAACTACTACTCCTACTACTACTACTACTACTAGTACTACTACTACCACTACTACTACTAGTGCTACTACTACTACTACTACAACTACTACTACTAGTACTAGCAGCACCACCACCACT
>NC_087157.1:17613876-17623876 GCF_035594125.1 Scylla paramamosain | reverse complement strand
GTGAGAGAGAGAGAGAGAGAGAGAGAGAGAGAGAGAGAGAGAGAGAGAGAGAGAGAGAGGATTTAGTATGTCTTCTATGTATGTGTGTTTTCTTCTTCTTCTTCTTCTTCTTCTTCTTCTTCTTCTTCTTCTTCTTCTTCTTCTTCTTCTTCTTCTTCTTCTTCTTCTTCTTCTTCTTCTTCTTCTTCTTCTTCTTCTTCTTCTTCTTCTTCTTCTTCTTCTTCTTCTTCTTCTTCTTCTTCTTCTTCTTCTTCTTCTTCTTCTTCTTCTTCTTCTTCTTCTTCTTCTTCTTCTTCTTCTTCTTCTTCTTCTTCTTCTTCTTCTTCTTCTTCTTCTTCTTCTTCTTCTTCTTCTTCTTCTTCTTCTTCTTCTTCTTCTTCTTCTTCTTCTTCTTCTTCTTCTTCTTCTTCTTCTTCTTCTTCTTCTTCTTCTTCTTCTTCTTCTTCTTCTTCTTCTTCTTCTTCTTCTTCTTCTTCTTCTTCTTCTTCTTCTTCTTCTTCTTCTTCTTCTTCTTCTTCTTCTTCTTCTTCTTCTTCTTCTTCTTCTTCTTCTTCTTCTTCTTCTTCTTCTTCTTCTTCTTCTTCTTCTTCTTCTTCTTCTTCTTCTTCTTCTTCTTCTTCTTCTTCTTCTTCTTCTTCTTCTTCTTCTTCTTCTTCTTCTTCTTCTTCTTCTTCTTCTTCTTCTTCTTCTTCTTCTTCTTCTTCTTCTTCTTCTTCTTCTTCTTCTTCTTCTTCTTCTTCTTCTTCTTCTTCTTCTTCTTCTTCTTCTTCTTCTTCTTCTTCTTCTTCTTCTTCTTCTTCTTCTTCTTCTTCTTCTTCTTCTTCTTCTTCTTCTTCTTCTTCTTCTTCTTCTTCTTCTTCTTCTTCTTCTTCTTCTTCTTCTTCTTCTTCTTCTTCTTCTTCTTCTTCTTCTTCTTCTTCTTCTTCTTCTTCTTCTTCTTCTTCTTCTTCTTCTTCTTCTTCTTCTTCTTCTTCTTCTTCTTCTTCTTCTTCTTCTTCTTCTTCTTCTTCTTCTTCTTCTTCTTCTTCTTCTTCTTCTTCTTCTTCTTCTTCTTCTTCTTCTTCTTCTTCTTCTTCTTCTTCTTCTTCTTCTTCTTCTTCTTCTTCTTCTTCTTCTTCTTCTTCTTCTTCTTCTTCTTCTTCTTCTTCTTCTTCTTCTTCTTCTTCTTCTTCTTCTTCTTCTTCTTCTTCTTCTTCTTCTTCTTCTTCTTCTTCTTCTTCTTCTTCTTCTTCTTCTTCTTCTTCTTCTTCTCATTATTGTTATCATTATTGTTTTTATTATTACTATACACACACACTCACACACACAGTAGTAGTAGTAATTATAATAGGAAGAAAAGAAACATAATGATGATGATGATAAGGAGGAGGAGGAGGAGGAGAAGGAGGAAGAAAAATTGTTGTACTTTTTTATAATATATTTCTAAATAACTATAAGTGAAAAAGCAGAATTAATGGTGCACCATGATAGTCCATTAAATTGTTCATATCTGACTATCGCCATCATCAATTACAAATTAGTTTAAAAAAAATGGAAAAATATACAGCAATTCTAATTTTGAGGCACCTAAATAGTTTCAACATTTTTCACAATATCTAAATAACTAATAGACGAAAACAAAATATAGTAGTACACCATGATAGTCCATTAAATTCCTCATCTCTGACTATCACCATCACCAATTACAAGTTAGTTAATAAAGAGAAAAATTGAAAAAAAAAAAAAAAAAAAAAAAAAATATATATATATATATATATATATATATATATATATATATATATATATATATATATATATATATATATATATATATATATATATATATATATATATATATATATATAGCATATCAAATTCTAAGACATCCAGATACTTTCAACATTTTTCTGAATATCTAAATAACTACCGCCAAAGAAACAAAACCAATAGTTCACCATGATAGCCCATTAAATTTCCCACATTTTCCTATCAACACTATTCAAAAAGTATATTAAAGAAAAAAAATGAAAACAAAGACACTTCAAAAACTCCCAAAAGACACCGAACAAAGAT
The DNA here is from genome assembly GCF_035594125.1 of Scylla paramamosain. NCBI lineage: Eukaryota > Metazoa > Arthropoda > Malacostraca > Decapoda > Portunidae > Scylla > Scylla paramamosain. The sequence goes on along the minus strand of NC_087157.1, from coordinate 17,621,824 downwards.
CAAGATTCAAGATTGTAAACATACAGTCGGCGCCTCTCGACGTGATCGCGGTGAGCAGCGCGGGACAATCTTGCGTGACTATTATTTTTGCATATTACCCAGCGCGGGAGACCGCCCGGGGAAAAATGACTATATGGCAACATTTCGAATTCTTGGCCGTTAATTTAAATGACAACAGCTGTCAGTGTTGATTACGTTTGTCTTGAGTGGTCGTGTTTCTTCTCGCACGTGCCACCACCCGTACTGCCTCCGCGACCTACTGCAAGGATTATTAAACAGGCTCGTAATATTTCCCGTCATGTCAAAAGCTTACACAAGTGAGGATAATATTGTGCGAGTGATCGAGTGCTATAAATTAGGCCTCAGCACCAAGGAAATAAGTCATCAGACCGGTGTGAAGCCAGTGACAGTGCGCCGCCTCATTGTTAAATTTAAGTCCTCGGGAGAGCGTGAGATTCCTCACCACTTACATGGTGGTGGGTGGCGCCCAAAGATTAGTGGCAGGACTCTGGCCCACATCAAGCGTCAGCTAGACCAAAACCCTCACCTCACAGCAAGACAGCTTAAGGAACAGAATCCCATGCTCCTCCAGGATGTTAGTGTGCGTACCATCCAGAAGAATATCCAAACCAAGCTAAACTATCGAAAAATGCGCGCTCGTAACAAGCCTTTTGTTTCCGAGGTGCATCGGAAAAAGAGGCTGGCTTTCGTTCAGAAATACAGTTCATGGACTTTAGATGAGTGGAGGCGTGTCTTGTGGACTGATGAAGCCACGTTCAGGGTCAGTGACACGAAAGGGAAGAAGGTGTGGCGCCGGAAAGGCTCTGACCCGCACGATCCCAAGTTCACCGCCAAGTCTGTGAAGCATCCTCCCTCCCTCATGGCGTGGGGTGCGTTCTCTTACGGGGGCGTGGCTGACTTACACATCTTCCCTAAGGGTCAGTCAGTCACCAAAGATGTGTATCTCAGCTTGTTAGACAGTCGTCTGGCTGACTGTTTCGCAGCGACTGGTGGTGAGGTGCTGCAGCAGGACGGCGCTCCGTGCCACACCGCGCACATCGTCAAAGAATGGCTTGTTTCAAGCCAAGTGGAATGCATTCCAGACTGGCCAGCTAACAGCCCGGACATGTCACCCATCGAAAATCTGTGGGGCATCGTGAAGTGCAAGCTGAGAAACGAGGACACATCAACATTGCCCAAATTAGAATGTGCACTTCGTCGGGCGTGGAGCAGTGTGTCACAAGAAACTGTGGAGAAGCTGGCAGACTCTCTCCCCAGTCGCTTGATGGAGGTACGAAAACGGAAAGGCTACCCCATCAGTAAATAGGAGGTTAGTTAATATGTATTCATAACAAGTATCAATTTCTCATGTCTTGTAGTTTGGCCATTTTCAGGAACAGAAGTAATTTTACGCACATTGTTTTGCTCGCGATCACGTCGAGAGGCGCCGACTGTACACGTAGGACAGAATACAATGGGTCAAGTTTTCAGTGCAGTGTTGAATGAGAGACTGTAAATGGATTGAGACATCTGGAGTGCTGGGTGAAGAACAGAATGGTTTTCGTGGAGATAGGAGAGCTGAGGACAATATGTTTGTGGTGAATGAAATGATTGAGAAGAAAAAGAAGGATTGGGGTAAATTTTACCTAGGTTTTTTGGATATAGAGAAAGCTTATGATAGAGTGAACAGAGAAATGTTAGGTAGAGTCTTAGAAAAGATTGGACTGAGTGCAAAGATAGTTAACATAGTGCAAAGTATGTATGTGGACACAAGAGCTAGATACAGACTAGGAGACATAGAAACAGACTGGGTGAAGAGTGAGAGAGGAGTTAGGCAGGGCTGTATATTGTCACCAACCCTTTTTAGCCTGTATACAGAGGAGTTAGCAGCCAGGATGAGAAGAATGAATGTAGGGGTAAGTGTGGGGAATGATAAAGTATGTGTGCTCCTTTATGCAGATGATGTAGTTGTTATGAGTGAATCGGCAGATGAGCTTCAAAGTTTGTTGGATGTAGTGGATGGCTATGGTAAAGACTTTGGAGTAAGGTTTAGCAGTGAGAAAAGCAAGGTAATGATTGTGAATAGGTCAGAGGATGAAAGTAATGTGGTATGGAGACTTGGAGAGAATGAGTTGAAACAGGTGCAAGAATACAAGTACTTAGGGATGCAGTGGGTGTGCAAAGGCAAAGAATGAAAAGATAAGTATGGTAAACCAGTGGGCAGGTCGACTGGGAAGCGCGGCAAGGATGAGAGCAAATAAGTATGATGTGTTGAGAGAAGTGTGGAAGAGTATGGCTGTGCCATGCATAATGTATGGTATGGATGTGATTGCATGGAATGAAAGTGAAATTGATAAGTTAGAAGTGGGCCAGAATAGAGTAGCAAGGATGGCACTGAGTGCACCGAGGTGCACAGCAGTTGAAGCCTTGAGAGGTGACATGGGATGGAGCACCTTTAGAGAAAGACTCACAAAAGCCACACTTAGGTACAAGATTAGGCTTGAGAGAATGGATGATGCAAGAATAGCAAGGAAGGTGTACCTGTGGCATGAAAGTGGAAGCAAATGGAGGAAGAGATGCATGAGAATGACAGACAGGAATGGATTGCAAGTGGTGTGGGCGATAAGAATGGCTGGTAGGAATCAAAATGAGCGTGAATGGATGCTGACAAGAGGAGGCAGAATGGGAGCTAAATGGGATGTGAGAAAATGGAAGAATGAGATAGACAAAGAAGTGAAATGTGTGGGACTGAATGAATGGAAGAATGAGATGGAAAGAAAGAAGACCCTGGAATGGTACAAGGAGAAAGAGGCCCCAAGGTATGAAAGGTGGTATGATGGAAGCCTGGGCGGTGATCTTCTCTTCCGAGTGAGGGCACAGTGTATGGATGTGAATGCAAGGAGTTACAGGTGGTCTGAGTCCCGCAGCAAAGTGTGCCAGATGTGTGACATGGGAGAAGATGAGACGGTGGAACATGTGGTGCTGGAGTGTGTGAAATATGCCAGAGACAGGAATGAGATGATGCAAGTGATATTGACTGAGTTAGGGCATGATAGGAATGAAAGAGTGGAGAAGACAGGAAAGGAATGGATGGTGTTGTTGCTGGGACTGTGTAGAGAGGCGAATGAAAGGATGATTGAGGCGGTAAAAGAGTTTCTGGAGAGAATGTGGCGTGCCAGGTGTATGAACAATTAGGATAGAGGATGCTGTTCGTTTCTCTTTTTTTTCCCTTTCTACAGGAGTTGCCGATCCAAAGGCCTGGCTCAGGAGTGATCCTGTGCCACCTGTACCATCAAGATCAAGAGAGAGAGAGAGAGAGAGAGGCCATGTTTGAGCTAGTTCACTTATCTGTGGTTCCTCTCCCCTCTCTCTCTCTCTAATTAGAGCGAAAATGGCGGCGGAGGAGCTCAAGGATGAAGCCAACGACTATTTGAAAAGTAAAAGAGAGAGAGAGAGAGAGAGAGAGAGAGAGAGAGAGTGTGTGTGTGTGTGTGTGTGTGTGTGTGAAGTTCTTGCTCGCTCTGGCTGCCTGAACACACACACACACGCACGCACACACTTACTACTTGATCAGTGTTGCACGGCGCCTCTAAGTGTTTCATTAAACCGCTGAAAAAAAAATAGTATTTCAATCCATGTATTTGTGTATTTAAATGCGCTTGAATGTTGCAGTCTGTTAGTGTGTGATTCTTGTTATCGTTATTGGCCACTAGTGAAGAGGTGGGGTCCCTGGCTTTCGTAGACCCGTCTGGCGTTGCTCCTTATGCCCCTAACCTAACCTTGCCTTCCCTGGTAACACTGCAAGGAAGATACACCACTGGCAATACTGACAGACGACCCAGCCAACCAGGGACCCCACACGTACACTAGTGGCTGTTATTGATGTGTGTGCGTGTGTGTGTGGGCAATAAGTCAGCTGTTAGCACGTCTTTAAAACAACGCGGTTTTATAATAGTTTAAGCCATTACACACTACGTGGTAATAACCTACCTCATTTTGTTCTCACTATTCACATCATTTCTAATGATTACACTACTTATCGGAAATTAATAATAACACCGTGGGCCGTGGGTAGAGATTGGGGACATTAGCTTAAACTATAAATTTACCATTTTTTTTTCACTATTTATTATCTATTGATTCATTTATTGCAATTTTTTTGTTCTTCTTGTTTTGTTGCGGTAATTTACCACAAAGACTTGGTGCACTTGTTGAAGGTGTTACTGGTTGACAAGCACACCATTACATAATTCACTTAAAACATTGACTTCTTTGTGTAGCTGTTAGGTTAGGTTTGGTTAGATTAGGTTAGGTTAAGTTTTGTTAGGTTAGGTTAGGTTAGGTTAAGTTAGGTTAGGTTAGATTCTGTTAGGTTTGGTTAGGTTAGGTTAAATTCTGTTAGGTTTAGTTAGGTTAGGTTAGGTGCACAACGAGCAATGATGCTGTTAGGTTCAGGGTACAAAAAACATTTACTAGTTATAGTTAGGTTAGGTTAGGTACACAACAAACAACCAAACTCTGGTAGGTACAGGGTACGAGAAAGATTTAGGAGTTATAGTTAGCTCTGAACTCCGTCTAGGGAAACAATGCATAGAGGCCAGAAACAGGGCAAATAGGGTACTAGGATTAATTTTTAGGAGTGTTAAAAGTAGAAGGCCGGAAGTAATATTAAAGTTATACTTGGCGCTGGTCAGACCTCATCTAGACTACGCGGTGCAGTTCTGGTCCCCACATTACAGGAAAGATATAGGTCTATTAGAATCAGTACAGAGGAGAATGACTAAAAGGATACAGGGGACGAGGAGTGTTCCTTATGAGGCGAGGTTGAAGCTGTTAAATTTATTTCGTTTAGAGACACAGAGGTTAAGAGGGGACCTGATGGAAGTCTTTAAGTGGTATAGGGGCTACAACAAGGAGGCAAACTCAATCTTAGACCAGCAGCCAGGACAGAACAAGAGGTAACGGGCACAAGGTTGAAAATTTAGGTTTAGGAAAGAGATGGGGAGGAATTGGTTCTTAAATAGTGTGGCAGATGAGTGGAACGGACTCAGCAATCAGGCTGTTAGTGGCGTGTCTTAGGGAGCTCTGAGAGATTAGACTGGGTGGTGATTGGAGAGGACAGCTGGAGATTGGCAGTGTTATTTCACACAGGGACTGCCACGTATAGGCCTACTGGCTTGTTGCACCTCACTTTAATAGTCTTGTTATACTTGTGAATTGAAAGTATTGGATTTCTTTAATATATTACTAATGCAAGTATTAAAAACGTGGGGGCTTTGATGTTTATGCTATAAGGAGATAAGCATGTTTAGTGGTGTGTTGTGTGGTTAAATGCTATGTTTGTTAAACTCAACCTTCCTTTCAGTTGTAGCTATTAAATGTTTTGCTTGTGTTAAGTTTGGTTTGGTTAGTTTTAGGTTAGGTTAGGTGTTAGGTGTGTGTGTGTGTGTGTGTGTTATTTCTAAAGCTTTTATTGGTGCAAATATTTCAAGCTGTGTTTTGTTTGGTGTAATAAACACACTCCATGTCTTTTTTGTGAGGCCCAGCCCTTCAGGAAGTAAACAGTTCACGCAGAGAAGCCACAGAACGCCTCACTTCTCATCTCTCTAAAATTTGTGATTGCTGGTATTGTTCAGTGGCTCAAAAAGTCAATTCCACCACCTATCAGCTGGACACAACCTTCCAGACAACTCTCCCCTCTTCTTCAGTGACACTCAACTGTCCCCCTCTTCCACACTGAACATCCTCGGTCTGTCCTTTGCTTATAATCTGAACTGGAAGCTTCACATCTCTTCTCTAGCTAAAACAGTTTCTGTGAAGTTAGGCGTTCTGAGACGTCTCCACCAGTTTTTCTCACCCCCCCAGCTGCTAACTCTGTACAAGGGGCCTTATTCCGTCCATGTATGGAGTGTGTATGGAGCTTCACGTGTCTGGGGGGCTCCACTCATGCCACTCTGCCACACACGGTGGAGTCAAAAGCTTTTCGTCTCAACTCCTCTCTCTCTCTCTCTCTCTCTCTCTCTCTCTCTCTCTCTCTCTCTCTCTTTTTTTTTTTTTTTTTTATTTATACCAAATACATCATAATTTACAGAGGGTGTCACCACTACATTATATAGAATATCGTGACAACTTAGAGACTAAAGGTTACATAGTTAATGTTACCTATCTAAAAGCCTCACTCTGTTTTTATCACTGCTGTCTGTATTGTGTCAGCCACTCGTTCACTTTACATTTAAAATTTTGCATTGTCAAGTTCGCAATATTTTCAATGTTTTGCTCACTGGCTATGAGTTTATTCCACCAGCTCACATAAGTGTAAATAAACTGTCTTTGGTGGTGCCATGTCCTGCACCGGGTTTGCAGCAGTTCCTCCGGGGCTGAGGTGACGGCTCTGGTAGCGACCTGGGCCAGTCGGGGAGGCTGCCGGAGTGACTGTAGGTGCGGCACACACTGTAGTCTGCACCTTGAACATTACAGTGAGTCCCGCCACGTCACGCCGATGTTGGAGACTCTGTAATGCTGGTTGGTGTCCTGCCTCTCTGATGAGCCTTGCCGCCCTCTCCTGTACCTTGTCCAGTAGAGACAGGTGCTTGTTGGCCCGCACCTCCCCGTGCCAGGCACGCGTATTCCAGGGACGAGCGAACCTGGGCTTTGTAGAGGACTTCCATTCCCCTACTGTCCAGGAGAGGTGACATTCTCCTCAGGGATGCCAGCTTCCCTGAGGCCTCCCTGGCGAGCCGCTCTATGTGGGATCTGAAGGACAGCTTTCTATCATATGTGACCCCCAGCACCTCCACCTCGTCCTGTGGGGTCAGCGTGTCGCCTTGGAAGACAAGGCGTGGGGCCGTCCCGAGTCTGGAGATGGTGAGCAGCTGCGTTTTGTGTGCCGCAAATTTTACTTTCCACTTTTCGCCCCACGCTGCTATGCGGCTTAGAGTGGCGTTCAGCGTGCTGACAGTGGCGTCTTCCTCCTCAGGACCGTAGCAGAGAGACAGGGTGAGGTCATCCGCGTATGCTCTCGCGCTCGGGATAAGGTGCAGCAGGTCATTTATATAAACATTCCAGAGCAGAGGGCCGAGGCAGCTACCCTGTGGGACCCCCGCTCTGATGGGATGAAGCCTGGAATCACGCCCATTGACGGTCACTTTGAAGTGTCTGTCCCTCAGGTAACTCTCGAGGAGTTTGAGGAGCGGCCCGTCCACGCCGGCAGCGTAGAGCTTGGTGACGAGCGCCGGATGCCAAACTTTGTCAAAAGCTCCCTCTATATCGAGAGCGACGACAAGGGCGGCCTTGCCCCTGTCCAGGGCAGCGCTCCACTCACTCGTGAGTCGCAGGTGCAGGTCTCCCGCCGACCTCCCCTTCCTGAAGCCGTATTGTCTGTTGCTCAGCAGGTGGTGCCTATCAAGGTGCTGCGTGAGTCTCGAGGCCACTATCGTTTCCAACACTTTACTTAGCACCGGCAACAAGGACACAGGACGGTAATTTTTTGCTTCGGTTTTTGAGCTTTTCTTGTGAATTGGCACCACACTGCTCACTTTCCACAAGTTGGGCCAGGTGCTGCTCCTCAAGCTATTATTGAAGATGGCGGCGAGAGGGCGCGCCAACTCCTCAGCACACTGTCGAAGCAGGCGGGGGCTGATGCTGTCAGGCCCCACCGCTTTCTTGTCGTCCAGGTCTCGGAGCAGCACTTTCACTTCTTTTTCACTGGTTTCTATGCTCATTATTTTTTCACTCACTATCTGTGGTAGTATTTGTGGCGTTTTTTCTGGTTCGGGAATGCACATTTTTGCGGCGAAGTGGGCGGCCAGGAGATTCGCCTTGTCTGTGGCGGTTTGAACAACACTACCGTCTGGCCGGATGAGAGCAGGCACCGAACATCCCCGCGTGTCACCCTGTTGTTCCTTAATGAGATTCCACCAACGTTTGCTGCCGACCTGACCACCCCTCA
>NC_087157.1:17528876-17608876 GCF_035594125.1 Scylla paramamosain | reverse complement strand
ATGGTGGTTGACTCTTGCAGTGGTGAGGCAGGCAGGTGCAGCAAGCTAGCAGGCCTACACGTGGCAGGTTCAGCAAGCCAGCAGGCCTACATGTGGCAGGTGCAGCAAGCCAGCAGGCCTACACGTGGCAGGTGCAGCAAGCCAGCAGGCCTACACGTGGCAGGTGCAGCAAGCCAGCAGGCCTACACGTGGCAGGTGCAGCAAGCCGGCAGGCCTACACATGGCAGGTGCAGCAAGCCAGCAGGCCTACACGTGGCAGGTTCAGCAAGCCGGCAGGCCTACACGTGGCAGGTGCAGCAAGCCAGCAGACCTACATGTGGCAGGTGCAGCAAGCCAGCAGGCCTACACGTGGCAGATGCAGCAAGCCAGCAGGCCTACACGTGGCAGGCCCTGCACAAGACACACCTGCCTGTCTCTGCCTGCCGGCCCCGTCCATGCACCTGGCAGCCTTCCTCCACAGCTCCCTGATGACTCCCCACTCACCACCACTGACAGCCTTCTTGCTGACGCTGCTCCATTCACCCACCACTCTCTTCCACACACACACTTCCTTCCTGTCTCTTTCCTCAGCCTCAATTTTTGAAGCCCCAGTCTGCCACCTGTCGTCCTGCCCACCAGTCCCCAGTGCACTGGCTGCGTCCCCCTCGCCGTGACCCCTGTGCCACTGGAAGACTTGTGTCAGGGCCCTCTTCACCTCCCCCCTCCCCCCCCCCGGAGTGTCATCAGGGTAGCCTCAGTGTGTTGTGCTGGGCAGCAGCAGCAGCAGCAGCACTCATCCCTTCATCCTTGTGGTCACTCTCCCTGTGCTGGCCGTACCATCCCAGGCTGCAGCCCTCCCCACTGACCTCTCGCCTTCCTGGCTGACCTCACCTCTGACCACTGCCAAATACAACTTTTTCTCCTTGATATTCTGTTATTTTAGTGTGTGTGTGTGTGTGTGTGTGTGTGTGTGTGAGTGTTTGTTTATTTGTTTATTCAGCTTTATTTTATTGAACTACTACTACTACTGTTGCAGGCACACGTGGAGGGGTGCCTCAACATGCCAGCCACCTACAACAGTGTGGTGGTGCGGACACAGTTAGCGCAGCAGTTTTACGAGCACGCCAGTGAGGTCACCAGAACTTGTTCACAACCAGCATCTGCAGCAACAAGGTCAGGTTAGGTTAGGTTAAGTTAGGTTTTTCAAATGTGAATGTTGTTAGTGTGTCAAAATGAAGGTCACAGGGGGTTCTGAAGGTCACAGGAGGAAAGCGGAAGAAGAAGAGGAAAGGTAGAGTGGAAGAAAGAGAAAAAGATGAAGAAGAGAAGAGGGAACCAAGAGGAAGAAGAGATAATTGTTATGAATTTGTCTCTCTCCTTCTCTTCCTCTTTCTTTCCTCTGTCCATTACTACTACTACTACTACTACTACTACTACAACTACAACTACAACTACTACTACTACCACTGCAGGCTGGGCAGTAGTGTTGGGCAACTCGGAAGACGTTGTGGCAGCCTTCAGAGCAAGACATGATGCATTCCAGCAAAACTTTGTAATCTCAGTGGCTGGGAAGAGAAGGTCGCCCTGCTTTACTTGTAAGTGTGTGTGTGTGTGTGTGTGTCAAGGTTGGAGGAGAGGTGGAGGGAACATGGAGGAAGGTCTGCGAGGGAGGAGAAGCCTGCAGGTAACTTGTGGGAGATATGGAGGAGAGAAGAGAGGTTGGTGGAGGGAAAAATGTGTGGTTGTCATGTCAGACTAACAAAAGCACTATTTTAATCATGAAGCAAGTGTTGCAGGATAGTCAGGATTGAAGGAAAGATGGAGGGAGCATGAAGGAAGGTCTGTGAGGGAGGAGAAGCCTGGAGATAACTTGTGGAGGGAGATATAGAGGAAAGAAGAGAGGGAGGTGGAGAGAATGTCTTGCATATTTTTTTTATTATTTACAAGTCTCCTACAGTTGTGTGTGACTCTTTACTCTTCCTGGCAACTCACCAATGGGGAGAGGAGGAGGAGGAAGATGAGGAGGAGGAGGAGGAGAGAGGAGAGAGGAGTAAAGAGATAGAAAAATGGTTGGAGTGTGTGTGTGTGTGTGTGTGTGTGTGTGTGTGTGTGTGTGTGTGTGTGTGTGTGTGTGTGTGTGTGTGTGTGTGTGTGTCACTACTACAACTATTACAACTACTACTACTACCACTACTACTACTACTTACAGTTTTGAAGAGGACCTGAAGTTACTGGCAAGGATTCCAGTCTTCCCTGAACTCTTGGGGAAGACACAAGAGGAAGAGGAAGAGGAGGAAGCTGGGAAGAAGAGGAGGACAAGCACAGCACAGAAGAAAGAGGAGGAGGAAGAGAAGGAAGATGAGGAGGAGGAGGAGGAGGAAGAAGAGGAAGAGCATGAGAAGGAGAAGAGGGCAGGAGGCGAAGGAGAAAAAAGAGAAAGTAAGTTGTTGTTTTTGTTGTTGTTGCTGTTGTAAAAACACCCTTGAAAACCCACTTGATTTAAACTAAACACACACACACACACACAAACACACAGCACTAGTACTGCTGTTGCCACACAGATCAGTGAGGGGCTGCTGGAACAAGTGGGGCAAGAGGTCAGTGCTGTGCTTCAAGAGGCAGACCAGCCACAGATGAATGCTTGACTCACCATACTCATCATCAACCTGTGTCCTGTACTTTGTGTATAATATCTTTAAGTCTTGAATCTAATACACTCCTCACTGTTCACTTGTACATGTTGAGCCTCACTACATTCACGCAGGTCGGAACAAAATTAAGTTTGTCCATTTTGTGTGTCCATTCTTTATTGTGGCCATTGTACAAGATGCAGCGTTTGTATATGTTATGCTGTGTGTGTGTGTGTGTGTGTGTGTGTGAGGGGATCACTTATCGGTGAGGGGCTGTGGGGAGTCACTGTGGGTTTGTAAACATACTGTGGGGGGACATACTGTGGTGCTGTGGCCTGAGGTGAGGTGAGGTGAGGTGAGGTGAGAGAGAGAGAGAGAGAGAGAGAGAGAGAGAGAGAGAGAGAGACAGGCCAGCATCAGTGAAACAAAGCAGATGTTGTTGATTGTTGATGATGCAGGGGAGAGGTGTTGTTGTTATTCAGTGTTCTTCATTGCACGAGATGTTGTTGTTGTTGTTGTTATTGATTGGCAACCAAGCCTGGCTGGCGTGGGCCTTGTCATGTGGCCCACAGGTAATTCTTAGTGGTCAGTCTATTGGTGAGTACAGCTGAGCGCTGCCTGATTGCACGAGAGGTATTGTTCATAGTTGTTCATTGTAGGTGAGGGAAGGCAGCAGCTGTGGAGGAGTGAACAGCTGCACCACTGACAGCAGCAGCAGCAGCAGCACTGCTGAATACTTCTACTACCACTACTAACTACTGCTGATGTTTTTCTCCTTCTCCCAGCACAGCAGCAGACTCGGGTACTGTTACAGCTCTGCTCCCTCCTACAGGACACGTTCCCATCACCTTCACGTCCTGGACACGTGCACAAACTTGTACCTGGGCAGTCTCACTGCAGCAACTGCCAGTGCTGTGGCTGGGTGGCAGGAGGGAGGGACAAGCTGGCCACCCTCTCTGTCACCACCTGCTGGGGAAAGACCACCATTATCATCATCTTTGTTTTCCTTTTTTGTTTTCTTTCACAATTTACAAGGAATATTAACAGTTTGTTTTGTTAGTGTTGTCTGTTTGTTATTAAATGATGTGTTGATTGTGTTGTTGTTGTTTATGTGTTAGTTGTTTTTGTGTTTTGTATGTGTGACTGATGAATAAAGGCAGTCCTGTCACACTTACAGGTGTTTGTTTGCACCTCAACTCTACACAACAATAATGGGCTGGATAGATGTATTATTATTATTAGTAGTAGTAGTGTATAATTACCAGTATATTTCAACAAATGCTGGAACTACTACTACTACTACTACTACTACTACTACTACTACTACTAAAAATATATAATCCAGGAGCTCTACTAGCATTTTTACTACTATACTGAACATTGCTATCAATTCTACCACCACCACCACTCCTCACATTGCTCATTCTGTCCCTGCACCCTGGCCAGCTGCTGGAGGAGGAGGAGGCCCCGGTGACATTGGGTGAGGTAGAAGGTGGATGCCATTTCCTCCTTCTCCTGCTGCTGCTGCTGCTGCTGTAGCTGTTGCAGCTGGTGCTGTGTGGCTCTGGGGGTCCCTCATAGACAATGTGGCACTCACCACACACAGCCCACCAATTATCTCCTCTGCAGTAGTGATGAGAGGTTACATTAAAGTAGGTTACCACTTAAAAGGCTTAGAGACACTTAGAAATACCAAAAAAAATAAATAAATAAAAATAAATAAATAAATAAGACAAAGAAAGGTTAGGTTGGGTTGTGTTAACACTCAAAATGGCAACAAAAATAGTTTGATTGGATTTGGGAAGAGGAAGAAAAAGAACAACAGGCAAATATAAAATGAGAGAGAGAGAGAGAGAGAGAGAGAGAGAGAGAGAGAGAGAGAGAGAGAGAGAGAGAGAGAGAGAGAGAGAGAAAAGTAGGTGAGTAAAATAGCAGGTGTAACAATAATGAAGTGCCTCCCTCCTTGACTTGGGACAGTGAAGGTGGTAACAGGCCCTGCCACCATCTCAAACCACCACCTTTCATCACCACTTGTTACTTTCAAGCCACCAGCGCATACGCATTACCTTCATTCCCTATTAAGTTGAACACCTAAATACTACTAATGCCACCACCACCTCCACCACCACACATCAGTCAATTAATAAATAAAGCCAATACTTCCCGTTCTTGTAGTTTTCATATGTAATGAAACAATGGAGGCAGGAATCACGTCGGCAGACAGACACAGATTGCCCTCTCCACCAGTCCCCCATCAACAGATTGACTGACTGAGAGACAGACAGACAAACACAGGCTGCTCTCTCCACCAGTCCCCCATCAACAGATTGACTGACTGAAAGACAGACAGACAAACACAGGCTGCTCTCTCCACCAGTCCCCCATCAACAGATTGACTGACTGACTGACTGAAAGACAGACAGACAGACACAGGCTGCTCTCTCCACCAGTCCTCCATCAACAGATTGACTGACTGAAAGACAGACAGACAGACACAGATTGCTCTCTCCACCAGTCCCCCATCAACAGATTGACTGACTGAAAGACAGACAGACAAACACAGGCTGCTCTCTCCACCAGTCCTCCATCAACAGATTGACTGACTGACTGACTGAAAGACAGACAGACAAACAGACACAGGCTGCTCTCTCCACCAGTCCTCCATCAACAGACTGACTGTTTGATTGATTGAAAGACGGACAGACAGACAGCCTGCTCGTATTTATTTGCTCAACTTCTCAACTTACTTAACTGCAATCTCAGTCATCTAATTTTCATTAGCAGAGTCAATAACGTTAAAATTTAGCCTCATTTACTAATATTATTACTCTCTCTCTCTCTCTCTCTCTCTCTCTCTCTCTCTCGCTGATGTCACATCACACAGGTCATTATATAGATGGAGTTGTTTAAATATACACTCATTTCCCAATAGAATTAATTTTGTATTGTAAGTTTACATCAATAGTGCAATAAAAGTAATCAAAAGCACAGATTTCTGCCTTTCATTACGTGGAGCTTCGATTTCAAATAAAAACCATTATATATTAAATCAGATAAGGTAACAGCCACCTGGAACACGAGGAGCAGGGGAGAGTAGGCGAGGAAGAGTGGGGAGAGGGTGGCGGGCAGGGGAGGAAGGGAGCGGGATGTGAGGGGAGGGGAGAGAAGGAAGGTCTGAAACAGGGAGGTGAAACAAGTGAACGAGTGACACCAGTTTGCTAGTTACAGGAGCATACACACACACACACACACACACGACCATCTCCCTATAAACCTTGACAACCGTAGCATCACCGTCACCACCACCACCACCACCACCCCAGCCCTCAACCGCACCCAGCAACCACAACACCGTTAGGTCCGATATCCCTACCACTATTACACAACCACCACCATCCCCAACAATCACAACCACCTTCACCTTAAGCCAGTCACTTTCACCATCACTACCAACACTCTTCCACCAACATTCCACCCCTCCCCACCGCAACTACCACCACCATCACCCTAGTTAGGCGACCACTTCCATCCTCTACAACCACACACATACCAAACACCACCACAACCACCACCTTGACCCAGTCACGTCTGCCATAGCCACCTCCACCTCCCCCTTCCACCATCCTACTCTCCACATCTCTCTTCCACTATCCACTCCTCCCTATCTACCACCAGGCCATATTCACATCCACCTCTCCCTTCACACCGCACTCCACCACAACACGCCCGCTGAGAAAAGATGCAACACCACCTCACCGCTGCAACATAACCGGAGACCCGTCACATCACGTCAGCGGGCGCAGGGCGAATGGCTGAGGAGATGGCGAGGAGAGAGTATCACGTGACTTGAATACTTGGTGCTGATTGGTCGAGGCTGTGCTGAGGTAATTGTCACTCAGAACAGAGCCGCACTCATAATACTGCTTGTAATGATAAAAAAAAAAAAAAAAAGAATCACGGTTATATTAGCAGTAGAAGACACCAATACACCGTGAGGCAAGAAGTAAGAACAAATGAAAGATACATCAGTTTTACGAAGAGTAAGAAAGAAAACGGAAAAATAGAATGCTCTGATTGGCTGACGGGAAGCAGGCCACCATCACAGCTCTCCTATTTATTGAGGCTTATATACTCGTAGACTTTAAATAGTGACTTGAGACTAATAAAATAACGTAGTACATGTAGTGAGGATGTTTTCACAAATGAGAGACAGGCTAATGCTAAGAAAAAAAAAAAAGAAGATACATTAGAGTCATTGGGGGAATGTAGTAAGGCAGTCTCAGGTATCATAAATGCACTTGTTTTTCATGAAGACAGGTTAAGTGCCTGTATTCTGAAAAGCTTTGCTCTCACAGCAGACTGTTTTCAAAGGACACAATGATGATCACACGGGTTTTCAAGACTGCTTTTTCCTTTGATGGTGTAGAAACCTTACCAGTCTGTCACCAGGACCAAAGAAACATCCTTAAAACCCGTGTAATTTCTACTACAGCCTCTTGAAAGTATTCGGATGCGGGCAGAAATGTTTCCGGATACTGTGTAGGGTCTGTATAGACATCTGTTGTGTTTTGCTTTACTCTGCGATAAATTAACGTGTAAGTTGTGTGATGCAGGAACAGCTAACCTGAGTGGACCTCCCCTCCTTTCTTGTTCCTCGGCTCGCTACGTACTGGGGTGGCGCCGCGCGGCACTAAGTGATCCAAGCCTTACAGGAAACACTTAGCAAATGACTCATTACATTTTTGTATGTGTCAGTGAAGGAAATGTACAGATACGCGTAACAACAATACAGGGCTTGTTATCATTATACAATTAACATTTCTCATCATCTTCATTGTATTCATTATGCACATCACTCTCATCATTATTATCACCCTCCTCCTCCTCCTCTTCCTCCTCTTTCTCCTCCTCCTCCTCATCATCATCATTCTCATCTCCATCATCATCACCACCATTATCATCATTATTATCACCATCATTCTCATCACCATCTTCACGAGGTCATCACCATTCTTTCTCGTCCTTCTGGCAATGATGACCCTAATGACTACACTGAGAAATGGCCTTCATCATCGCAGCCATTATCATCATTAATACCATCAGCATCATTATCACCACCTCTCACCACTATTTTCATCATTGTCATCACCATCATTCTTATCACCCTTATTTTCTATTGTTCCCAAACTGTTCCAGAGTGGTTTTGAATGATCAATTACCGCTGGACACTGTTCATTAGTTTCTTACCTTTGTTTAGTAGATAAAGTCACTCTTGGTGAGTTTTTGTGGTTTTCAGGTGAATGTCAAAAGGTGAACGTATAAAAATAGGTATATTTTGATACATGTACAGAGTTGTGGAGAAGGGTGTGGCGCGTACGGGACAACGGATGTCCTCTGCGTGGTGCAGCGTTACACCCTGGCAAGAGACTGCCGGAGCCGGCACAAGGGACGCTTAGCGCCTTCAAAAAGTGCTGACAGTAGAAATAGGGGCGGGTTGACCGCACTCACAGTACATGAATATATTCATAATTATAACTCTCTAATTACATAAATAAGGCAAGGGAAAAGCTACTTATAGCTAAGAGTAATACATGCCAAAATACATTAGGGAGAGATTAACTATGGAGAATACTTAGATACTATAATGTAGGTGCTACCGATTACTTATCCATGGCAATAAAAGGAGCATGGAAAGTTCCATGGTGTGTGTGTGTGTGTGTGACGTAGGGTGGCGTGATCATATCCGCCCCACCCTTATCTCCCAACACCCACTATCTACACTTATGCATATATGTATACATACACTTATATTGCTAATCAGGCAAGGCATTATAAATACAATACATATTATTATTAATTATGTGACTCCAGGTAGTGCCAGGACGTTGCGATACTTCCCCAATAAGTCCAAGAGCGCGGGCCTCATTTCGGGGTAGTCCACAACATTGACAAAGGAACATAGGGTTGGCGCCTGCCCCAGCTCGGTGTCAACAGCAGACTGACTCACCGAAGAGACGCAGGCTCCAGGCAGAATACTGGGTTCTGCTACCACTTTCTTGTCATAATCCAGGCACTTTTAAAGGAAAATACCTTGTTTGATCCTTACAGAACCTCCAGTAGTGTTCACCACCAAGGCATCAGTGACATGAACCTTTCTAATTGTGGAAAGAGTCGATTCAACAGCCAATCGCCTGACATTACCTATACCTTCAAGACAGATGTCACTGCCTACAGGAGCTTCTGGAACACGAATTGTAATCCGTTTTGCCACACGAGCAGGATTGTCATAACTGGCATTGACAATTGCTTTTGCTTCCCTCCATGCTTCTGTTATATCCTTATCTCTCATAGGAGACCAGACAGATGGAATCGTTTGAGGCTCTCCATTGGATCTTTGTCCCTTCCGTGATAAAGAACCGTTTCTGGGTTGCCTGGAAACCAAAGGTGCAGGATGTTTCATCCCTTCCAGATGTCGTCTGCAGTACATGACTGTATTTTGCTTTGAATAGATTACTATCTGGTGAGACTTTATGGCTCTTAGCCCTAATAAGCCGTCAGAAGGAAGTTTAAAGTTACTGACTACATAGAAATCAGTTTGAACAAGTCGAGTATTCTTAGATAGACTTATTGGTAAGGAAATTTTTCCTAAGATTTTCAGGGCTGACCCGGTGACACCAGAAAGATTCAAGTCACTTGGACGGAGCATCCATTTACCACCGCGTGAATTCCGTTTCAGAATCTTGTAAGATTCTTCAGAGATCACGTTTACTGTGGCTCCAGTGTCTACAGCCAAAAATAAGCGATGCTTACCTACCCTAGTTGGTAATGCCATTATGTCTGTTTGGTTGTTGGCAGCATTTATGGTTGAATGCGCTGACATGTCAGAAGAATTTGCTGCCTCAGCGTCTTGCGCATTTAGATGTTTTAGTCGGGTTTGTTTACCACTGTGCGCTGGTCTTTTCCCGACTGCCTTGTACTGTTCAGGTTAGCTCTGGCCTGTTTTTCAATTCTCATATTGATTATATCTTTACATTGCTCTGATGAGTGTTTACACTGGCCATGTATGAGGCAGTATTGGGTAGCGACGTCCCTGTAGGATCTTGTCCTACCAGTTTTCACGTGGGGCGATGCACCTGGTTTTTGTCTAACAGAAAGAGATTACCCCCTTTTGTTTTGTTCTCCAAGTCGGATTTATTTGCTGCCAATTTCTGGTCCTTTTGTTTCTTATAACATCTTTTTTCTACATGACCTATTTTATGGCAGTACGAACAGACATTTCCAGGCCTTGCCATGGCTGCCGCACAAGGTTGAGATTGGTCGTCATCCATGAGTGGAGCAACCAGTGAGGTTTGAGTTTCCGGAGAGGTACCAGGTAGCCCTCTTTTCTCTCGAATCAGGACTGCAAGGTCAGCTACTGTGTCTCCCGGTTTAAAACTGAAATGACTTGCGGTTTTCTTCACTTCCCCATTCACCAATGATATGTAAAAGATGAATTCCAGAAGTCTTCTGAAATCTGTTTCTGTCATACTGTTTCCTTGGAACCAGTTGTTAAGTCGTAAGACATCCATGAAGTCCGTTACGAACTGGTGTGTAGGGTGTCACGATCGCCTATTTACTTACGATCGTACGATACCGGTTATCTTTCCAAGAAAGTGGGCGTTACACTGATCCCGGAAAGTTTTAAAGGTCTGGATTTTTAAAGGCTTCGAATGCCTACCCGACCTATCCGAAATCGCCAGAATTATCTCTCACTCCACCTTTACCTTGACTCAGCACACCTGGAATCACTCTAATACCAGATTGATGTTGGGGGAGCAGAAAACACGATTATTCTATGTTGTAAGCACATATATTAATACTAATTATAATTCACAAACAACATGAGGTAGTATACGTTACTACATGACGTTCTCGTCACTTCCCACATCACCAGAACCCGTTTACACCTCCACCAGTCACAGAAATATTTCCCCTCAACCACAGGAATTTACCCAGACGCCATCACCGCGTCCCCAGATAATAATTCCCGTATTTCACCTCCTCAAACCTCACAGGAGATTACCATAATCACCAAAGATTACCCATAACACTATAACATCATCCCCAATGTCACCAATACACCACAACACCAGCTTCCAAGGTCATCACCACAACCTCCACTCACAAAATGGCCGCCAGTTTGACCTATGACTCCTTCCAACAGCGTCAATGGCACAACTCAACAAGCGAATTTCAGCGGACAAGAGCTCTTGGTACCACAAAAGACTCACTAACCTGATCCTGGATATCAAGGTTATACCGCTACACCACTAATACCTCCACAAACTCACTCCATCACCAATCCACACCAAGATCCTCCCCTGAGAAACGCCACCTTCCTCCCCAACTCACGACCCAAGGCGCTCTACCTTCCCCTCCTTGGAATGTGTTGTTGCCCACTCAAGCTCCCCTCGTTCTCAACGTATTTCCACCTCAATTATACTTCCTCCCTTATACATACAAAGATATATAGAACTTAAATTAAGAAGAGAATAATACTACATGATATGAAATGGGTAAATAAGCCTTACACTACTTATAATAATAAAAAGGATAATGCCTGAATGGCAGGTAACCGAAACACGGGGACACTAAAAAAACGTGACCCCATTCAAGGTAAACTTGGCCAATAACATGACAAGGGATTAAGGCTTTCATTTCGTGAAAAGAGTTAATTTCAGCTGCAAATCTAAGACCCACCTTGGAGGCTAGTACCATGAGGTCAGTTTGACTCTTACCCCCAAAAATGTTCAAGAAATTTTTCTTGAAATTTGCATAACTAGTCCCTATTTCAAGCGGACTGAAAGCGCTGGTATTCATCATGTGTGCTGCTTCTCCAGCCAATTTAGATCTGACGAAAGAGATGTTGTCTTCATCGGTGATAGTATTTGATCTTGTCATAACATCCTCACACAAACCAATGAAATCATGAGCCCTTTCTTGCGGGTGTTCTCCGCGAAATGCTGATATTGTTTCAGGAATAGGAAGTACCTTAAGTGTAGTACATGCATGCAAGGCATGAGGAGAGTCAAGTGAGGGCGCGAGCCAGGCTCGCCGCAACCAAGCGCGCCCGCCACACGCACCGGCAGCTGGAAACAAGGAAGAGACAGGCAGCTTGGTACGCCTCCGCCACTGGCTACCAGTCGTTGGACGCCTCCCAGCAGCAGCCCAGAGCAGACGGCGTGTTGCTGCAACGCGTAAGGCTGGGCTACTGCACCAGGGAACAGCTGTACGACGACTTTCGGGGGCAGGAGTGCGACCACTGCGGGAGGCACAGCCGCCACCCGCTAGTGCACTACCTACTGTCCTGTCCGGCCACCGCCGCCCTCAGACCAACGCCGCCACCACCGGCCCATCCTGTAGGCGGTGATCTCCTCAGCAGCCGCGAGGCCAGGGCTGCCCTCATCGTCCGCCACACGCCCACAGACCTGATGCTGCGAGTTCTCAGGGCAGCGCCCCCGCCCCGCTGAACAGGTCGCAGCTCCTTTCCTGACCGGCGAGCAGCACTCCTCGCCGCGCCACCGCACCGCCCACCACCGGGACCCAAGACTCCCCCACCTGCGGGCTGGTGCCCGCTTTGTGTATTATGTACATTCATGTATATTTTTTCCTTTGTGCAATATGTATATATGTATATGTTGACATAATACTCAATAAACCTTTAATAATAATAATCTCAATTAGGTATTAATTACACACTTACATCACGTTTCCATCGTGCAGAGGCGTTTCCAGTCTTAAAAGATGAATGGTTAGTATTGTGAGAAGTGTGAAAATTTTAACAGAATTGAAGGTTTAGGGACAGAAATGGAATTATCCTAGTTATCCCTAAACACTTAAAAGAAAAAGGGAGCGAGAGCTCTGTCCAGCAGAAAAAAAAAACGGTGTTTAAGAGGCAGACTAAATTATTCTAATTTCCACATAAGTAACATCACTGTGAAATAGGTAAGTTATACATGAACCCTAACAGTGTTTGCGTTACCACAAGTGTTTTATTTAATATTGGTGTGGTGTACCACTAAGTGTCTGTACTCACGACTGTAGCCAGAGAAATTCACACTTAAAAAAAAAAAAAAAAAAAAAAAAATATATATATATATATATATATATATATATATATATATATATATATATATATATATATATATATATATATATATATATATATATATATATATATATATATATCCTCTTCTTAGGAAGACTCCTTCCGTCTTGGGAAGCTCCTCTTAGGATAGTAGTGTCCTTGTAGAATCCTGCAGCATTCCTGCAGGTGGGAGATGTGTTGGTCTGCGCCGGGAATGTCTGCGCCGATGATGTCTTCGCCGAGAATCTACGACGAGTAATTAGATCGCGGGGAAACCAAAGAATTGTTAGGTTTCTCCCTGAGTCTTTTAAGTCTCATTTTTTTTTTTTTTTTTTAACAAGGAGAAGTTAATCTTGGGAGTGGCAGGCTGGGTGAGTAAGGCGAGACCGTTAGGTGCGTCGCTCTTGGCTGGGTGCGAGTGTTTTGGTGTGTCAGCATAAGTTCTGTAAACAACGCCGGCTCGCTCCTCTGCTCTCCTCACTACCCTGCCACTGTTTGCCGTTTTCTCCGTTCACTGTGTCCGTTCACCACTTCACTTTCAACCACTGTTTATTGTTGTTGCTTTTTTGTGGTTTTCAAGTGAATGTCAAAAGGTGAACGTATAAAAATAGGTATATTTAGATACATGTACAGAGTTGTGGAGAAGGGTGTGGCGCGTACGGGACAGACAGCGGATGTCCTCTGCGTGGTGCAGCGTTACACCCTGGCAAGAGACTGCCGGAGCCGGCACAAGGGACGCTTAGCGCCTTCAAAAAGTGCTGACAGTAGAAATAGGGGCGGGTTGACCGCACTCACAGTACACGAATATATTCATAATTATAACTCTCTAATTACATAAATAAGGCAAGGGAAAAGCTACTTATAGCTAAGAGTAATACATG
Source organism: Scylla paramamosain (assembly GCF_035594125.1). Lineage (NCBI taxonomy): Eukaryota > Metazoa > Arthropoda > Malacostraca > Decapoda > Portunidae > Scylla > Scylla paramamosain. The sequence continues at coordinate 17,595,260 of NC_087157.1, read as the reverse complement.
CCAAAATACATTAGGGAGAGATTAACTATGGAGAATACTTAGATACTATAATGTAGGTGCTACCGATTACTTATCCATGGCAATAAAAGGAGCATGGAAAGTTCCATAGTGTGTGTGTGTGTGTGTGACGTAGGGTGGCGTGATCATGTCCGCCCCACCCTTATCCCCCAACACCCACTATCTACATTTATGCATATATGTATACATACACTTATATTGCTAATCCGGCAAGGCATTATAAATACAATACATATTATTATTAATTATGTGACACCGTTACAAAACCCACCACCACCACCACCACCGTCATTATTGTTCTTTAGTCTTAAGTAAAACTTTTACAGCGCAATCTTGCTTTCCAAAGAAGGAAAGGAAAAGAGAAGAAAAGGAAGAGGAGAAGGAGGAGAAAGAGGAGGAAGAGGAAGAAGAGGAGAAGGAAGAGGAGGATAAGATGTTGGGTGATTAGGGTCATGAGAGAGAGAGAGAGAGAGAGAGAGAGAGAGAGAGAGAGAGAGAGAGAGAGAGAGAGAGAGAGAGAGAGAGAGAGAGAGAGAGAGAGAGAGAGTTGTTTTTGTTGATTAATTTATTGCAATTGGAAACGCGCCAGTGTACAGGGATACACCATATAGAAATAGTCCTGGCAATATAAATTGATAGTTGAAATAATGACAGCATGAAGGCGAGCAGGTTGTGGTGAGGCAGAAGGTAAGTATCAAAGGCAGGGACAGCAGACATAAATGAATTAACAACAGAGTGAAGCTGGGCTTTTATAAGTTGAAAGTAGGTAATACAACATGGAACTTGTGATATTTTAACCCGTGCACTGTTCACTACGTACAAGTAGTACAAGTACGTGTCTCTTAGGGAAATGTTTAGGACGTACTTGTACGTTTGCCGTTTTGCACAGTTGTGCGTCCTTCTATTTTGTTTTTGTGTAGATGTGGATATCTTAGTCGTAATAAAGAATAATTTGGCAACTGAGGAAGTTATTATTTGTCACATATACATAGAGTTTTTGCGGGATATCCAATGAGCCGTGTGCTTCTCTATTTATAATGAACATTTTCAATGTATTTTGTTACTTTGTCTTCACATCCATCAGCATATTTACAAAATCAATGGAATTTAAATGATTTCAAAACTATAACATTGGTGTGTAATAAAAAAAAGTTATAAAATTTTTGGCGCGTTTTTCTTGTTGAGCGGTGGTGGTAACACTGGCCGGGGGAGCGGCCACCTTTCTCCCGCTCTCTCATTCAGCGCGTGCCTGCTGTCAAGACCGGTTCACTGCAGGCCCTGACAATGCCGTTTCATAAAAAGATACCCAAGGTATTGTCTGAGGCTGATATTTCAGCCCATCTTGATGATGAAGGGGTGACAGAGATAGGGGACAGTGATTCATCAGACGATACTAATGATCCTGATTACTCTGGTGAGTCAGGCACAGAGGAGGATGACTGTGAAGTAGATGATGTGGCTCACTCACAACAACCTCATCCAGCAGTGCACAGATACAGCCACAATCTCCAAAACGGAAAGCCACAGAATGTACAGATACTATATCGAATGGGTACCAGCATGGTAGTGCAGGACCACCTAACCCACCAGGCACATGTCAAAGTCAACACAACACACTGCACATAGTAACCCCCCCCATCTCCACCCCCCCCGCTGCTGACATGGAGTGGAAATGGGTAGATGGGAGTACCTTTCTTCCTTCAATACTTCCGTTTGATAGAGATGGTCGTGGTATTTGTGACCCCTCAGTCAACGAAAACAGCAGTGAGAGCGACATTTTTCGGCTGTTTTTTACAGAGGAAATAATGAAAACCATAGTTGAAGAAACAAACAAATTCTACGGTTTTACGATTGCTTGCAGAGTACTTTTACCCAACTCTCGCTTCCTAGACTGGCATCCAACAACTGTAAGGGAAATGAATTCTTTCCTGGCACTTATTATGCTGATGGGGCTGAATCTTAAAGAAAAGTATAAGCTTTACTGGTCGACTGATCCACTTCATCACGTGCCAGTTTTCAGTAAAGTGATGTCAGTAAACAGATTCACTGCCTTCCTGCAGTCCCTACATTTCCATGGCAACACAAAACCCACTGATGATGATAAAATGAGAAAGATATATTTGCAACCGCTTCAAATCAACATTCAGGCCATTTCAGAAGTTGGTTATTGATGAAAGTCTGGTACTCTGGCGGGGTCATTTGTATTTTCGCCAGTACATCCGAACGAAGCGTCATAGATTTGGCTTGAAATTATATGTTCTCTGTGACTGTGAAACTGGCTTCATATTAGACATGATTCTGTACTTAGGAGCTGGAACAGACATAAACCTAACGCAAGGACTGGGCAAGTCAGGGAGTGTTGTAAGCACTATGCTTGAGCCTTATTTGGGTAAGGGACACATTTTATATGTTGACAACTGGTACACCAGCCCTTCTCTTTTTCATTTCCTACACGAAAATATGACAGGGGCCTGCGGAACAGTGAAAGCAAATAGGAAGTTTATGCCTAAATATCCCTCTAAACTCGTGAAAGGAGAAGTCATCCACAAACAAGCAAATACTATTCTCTCACTGAAGTGGAAAGACAAGAGAGAAGTTCATTTGCTTACCACTGTTCATGAGCCAAAAATGGAGCGGAATGAAGACACTGAGCGCTGCACGGGTATACCTTCATCTGCAAGCCTCAAGGTGTGATTCATTACAACCTGAACATGAGGTTGTTTGATAAAAGTGACAGTATGATGTCGACAGTGGAATGCAAACGCAAACAATGAAATGGTACAAAAAACTGTTCTTCCATCTTGTTGACTGTGCCACTCTCACGCACACATCCTGTACCAGGGCAGCACAGGGAAGAAGAGAACACTGTATAATTTCACCACAGAGGTTGTGATACAGCTTCTCGAACAGTACTCTGAGCCACGAAATGGGGTAGGAAGGCGTGGGGCCGCAAATGGTGATGACCCTACACGCCTCACAGGACGTCAATTTCCAAAGACCATCCCTGCCACGCCGTGTGAGAAAAAAAAGCAGAAGCCTTGTCACGTGTGTCGCACATCAACACAGCGCCCCAAAGCACGGAAAGACACGCGATATATGTGTGTGGAATGTAATATTGCTGCTCTCTGCCTAGAACCGTGCTTTGAGCAGTGTCATACCCCAAAGTAGTGCTAAATGTGTCACATAATCATGTACACAGTGTATGCAACAAATGGAGAAAAATAGGCACAGGAAATAAGTAAGCAGTAGCGCAAAAAAAAAAAAAAAAAAAATCAGGACAAAAGTTTGTAAGGAATATACTTGTAAATGATTGAATGAAGTAAACTCCAATCCCTCCTCAGGATCCCTCTTAGCGAAGGTGCCTCTGGCGTTTTGCCTCTGCTAGTTGGGGGGACCTGAGGAGGCATTTTGCTGATTTTTCTTGGAATGACTACTGCCTCCGTGTCAGAGACCCGTCTTTGTGTGCAGAGCGCATAACAGAGGTGATAGTGTCTGGCATGGAGGCGTACATTCCTCACTCTTTTTCTCGACCTAAACCTTCCAAACCTTGGTTTAACACAGCTTGTTCTGGTGCTGTACATGACAGAGAGGTGACCCACAAAAGGTACTTAAACCTTCCATCACCAGAATCTCATGTATTTTATATTTCTGCCTGGAACCATGCCAAGTCTGTTCTCCAACTAGCCAAAAACTCCTTCATCAACAGAAAGTGTCAAAACCTTTCAAGATCTAGCTCCCCTCGTGACTTCTGGCATCTGGCCAAAAATATCTCCAATAACTTTGCTTCTTCTTCTTTCCTTCCTTTATTTCAACCAGATGGCACCACTGTTATCACATCTATCTCTAAAGCTGAACTCTTCGCTCAAACCTTTGCTAAAAACTCTCCCTTGGACGATTCTGACTACTTCATGCTACCTATTAAATTTCTTCGCAATGATGTTTGCCCTTGCAGGCCTAAACCCTCGGAAGGCTTATGGACCTGATGGGGCCCCTCCTGTTGTTCTCCGAAACTGTGCCTCCGTGCTTGCACCTTGCCTAGTCAAACTACTGTATACAATTAAAATTTAAGGGAAGCTCGCTACGCCACCACCAACACAAGGTGCTCAGTTGTCTGTGTCCGTGTCAATGTTCTCAAACATAACCTAACTCCCTGGAGAAGCTTTATTGGTCCCTTTGACATGAGAGAGAGAGAGAGAGAGAGAGAGAGAGAGAGAGAGAGAGAGAGAGAGAGAGAGTGTTTGTACTACGTCTTAACAGAGAACGCCAATCAGGGAAGGGGGCAATTTGGAGGCCGAGTTTAAGTAGGGATTGATAGTTTTCTATAGGGTAACCTTTCCTTCTGGTGCCTCAATCGCCTCTCAGCAGACTCTCCCTTTTTTGTCGCTTTTTCCGCCCCCTCCTCTACATCCCCGTTAATTCCCTTTAGTCCCAGGCTGCCTTCACGCAGGATGCTCATGGCCTTCTTCCTTTAGCGGCGGTGTTCAGTGTTCACTGTGGTCACGTGCGTCAGGAATTACATACATGAAGCAGTAGACCTTGACTTGAGCAGCCACCACCCGCCATGATGTTGGTGGGAGGCGCCTTTCCCACACTCGCCCCGCACCCGCCTTGCTGCCAATCAGCCCTTTGTCTTTCCCAGCCGTTGGCGGCGCCGCACGCCAGTCAGGGAGGAGCCTCGGCCAGGCTGGCCTATCACGTGGCGGCGGGCTTCCCTGCTCACGCTGTCACCCAATGGAGGAGCGAAGAGAGGCAGCTGGAGGAGGAGGAGGAGGAGGAGGATGTGTTGCTACAAGCTCATGTTGCTTCTGATAATAAATTTGGTGTCCGGTGTGTCAGAATTCACACTGGCCTGAATTATTGCTTCACAAGGTCTGAAGGGGCGCGGAACTCGTGAAATATGGCGATGAAAAACTGCAACACATCACAGCTGACGCACGCACGCGGAACAGTTATTGAGTGCGGCGGAATGAAGGAAGCAACAAAACGCTATACAAGTACAAGCATGGACAAAAGTCGAGTAACATTCTGTATTGACTTTCACTGCATCTCTCTCTCTCTCTCTCTCTCTCTCTCTCTCTCTCTCTCTCTCTCTCTCTCTCTCTCTCTCCTTCCCCACTGTCCATTTCATTTTCGATCATATTCTCTTTCCCTCCCTCGGACCCTAATTCAGGATTGGAGAGGTGGTTCAAATTTAGAACAATTAAGAAAAATAAAAAGTAAAAAGTATAAGTTAAGCTGGCTCAGATTTGAATATATTACGTAATTACAATTGAAGGTGTACTGGTAATTTCCAGTCTGTTCAGCGCGTTCCCTCAGTCTCATGTTTTCTGATCTGCTAGGACAGGCAGATGCAGGACGAGTGTCAGCGGATCAGAGGACTTATGGTTAAGGTTGAGGGACAACGCTAACACAACACAGTACAATTGAGTGTATACAGAAAGATACTCTTACTTCTGACCATCAATGTGCTGTTGGCGTGGAGGTGAGGCGTGGAGGCAGCCTTGAGGACGTTACACACTCATAACAACGTTTATTCGCGACCTTGAAAGTTACGTAGTTGGTCACCTTGAATGTTTTGACGTGAAGCTTAGTGGGTCACATGACCTGCAGCGTCACTTAACGGCGACGTGCAACACTTTGAGTCTTGTATGATGGCTTCAAGTGTTGACAAGAGAGAAAAGGGGGGAAAAAAAAGATGGAAAATGTTATGTACGTAAATGTTAAAATAAAGTAACTAAAAAGACATCAATATATGAAACATGAGAAAAGTAGATGTTTTCATTTACATAATGCAGTTCAAAGATAATGAATAGATACCAAGAATATTTTTTTTCTAAAATGATTGAATGAATACGTTTGAGTATTCAGGTCACGAATAGATACAATGAAGAAACGGAATAAAGTTAATAATGTAAATAATGTGATGAAAATTCGGGGAAAGGAAAGAAATATATGCAAAAATTTCCGTGTTATAATCAAATTATCAAAAACATTTACTATAAGAAAAGAAAAAAAAGAGAAAATAAGTAAGTTTTAGATAAAGTTATTAAAGGTCGAAAACACTTCACAAGAAAAAAAGTACAAAAAAAGAAAATAGTATGTTTTGCAACATTTCAGTGACGCAACCCAGAGGTCACAAACAGATGCAATGAACGTTAATCAAGCAGTCATGATCCTTAAAGTCATGACCTTCAGAGCATCACGATGACCTTGACCTGATTCACCGACGCTCCGGCCGCCACCCTCGCCTCTGCCACCACCGCTACCGCCGCCTCCGCCACCGCCATCGCCGCCATGTCAGAATCTGTAAGAACTTCATGATACGCGTGTCGAACCTGTCAGGCCTCGTCTTGCATTCCTTGCCGCTTAAAATATTATACGGAGCGATAGCAAGTTTTTTCCTTGTTATTTTTCCTTTTTTTTCCATTCCGTCCGCGCTGGCATCCGTTCCTTGGCGGCGTTCAGTGTTGTATACCAAACAACCTTATGCTCCACTGGGAAAATATTGTCTTGACTTTATTTCCAGTTATTTTCCTTCTCTTCCCTCCATGAACCTTTCTGAAGGACGAAGAATTTTTTGGGAATTCAATATATCGCTCTTTTTTTCATTGTTGCAAAGAATCTTGTGCTTCACAAGGAATATACTGTCGTGACTTTATTTCCAGTTATTTATTTTTTTCTGTATTTTCTCTCTGATGTTTCCTGGAGGTGATGGAATGTCAGGAATTCAAGATAGCTCTGCCTTTTTTTCTCTCTTTTACTTTTATCTGTCAAACACAAAGGCCACAAAAAAGGGGGTACTACCAAGAAAAATAAGAAAACGAGTCGCTATACACACACACAGTTAACAAAATCAAAAGCAAACTAGCCAAACAAGAAAAAAAAAAATGCTAAGAGAATTTTCTGTTCAATCAGCGCCATTCCTCCATACTTTTTTCTTTTGTCACTATTTCACTTTTCCGTTTGTTGATCTATTTTTCATTGTCCCTAACGACCTTTATTTTCCCTTGGCCTTCACCCTCCACTATAGGTATTTTTCCATTTCATCAGCGACGTTGCTATGTGTTTCTATTCATTTATCTATTTGTCTCATGTAATCTTATTCCTTAACTGACTTTAATCTTCCTCTGTCCTTCATCTTTCATTATGCGTATTCTTCCTTTTCATCAGTGGCATTGCTAAATATGCGTTTATGTTTATTTATTTATTTATTTATTTATTTATTTATTTATGTAATCTTATTCCTTAAATAAACTTCATCTACCTTTGTCCTTCATCCTTGCTGGCCGCACATCTTCAAAAGGCGGTGTTTTCATTTACACGAATAACACCCGCGCGTGATGTCGGCTCCGCGTCCTGTCTCTTTCACCGCTTTCAAAATAACACACACACACACAAAAAGAAAAAAGCAGAATCATAGAAACTTCATGCGGCAGTGGGTGGTTTTTAACAAGTCAATTTCCAGTTATCGGGGTAAATACTGGCGTGGCCTTGACTCTACATCAGTGCCTCGTGTTTTTGTGCAAGTGCAGCGTGAATGGCGGTCACTTTGGCGTGTGTTTGTTTGGGGTAATGGAGTAAATAACCCATAGGAGGTGATGGCGTGTGTGTGTGTGTGTGTGTGTGTGTGTGTGTGTGTGTATGAGACGATCCGTGATGGTCCTCGTCACGTCTCCCAGCGGACACGTCAAATACAAAATTAGTGACGCTCGTTTGGTCCAGTAATTAAAGGGGAATGACGAGATGGAACCAAATGGACCTCGGGACAGGCTTCAGGAACCCTTTTGTCCAAGTGGTCCTCTCATTTCCTCCCCTCCCTTCACTTTCCTCCCCTCACTTCCCTCCCCTAGCTTCCCTCCACACTCTCCCTCTCCCTCTCCCTCTCTCTCTCTCCATTCCGCCAGAATCGCTGGTTGAAGTTTGAAGTTAGCTGGCAATACGAGAAAGCCAAGCGCGCCATATCATCATTCTGTCCGATAATTAAGAGCAGGAGTTAGGCTTCTCGTGTTTCCTGCAACGAGAGACATCGGTGCTAGTGAGAGGAGAGTGGACTGGACGATGGTCTGGATGTCCTTGCTGTGAGAGAGACAGGGGAGGAAGGGGAGGAAGAGCGCTCTGCAAACACACATGCACACACACACACACACACACACACACACACACACACACACACACACACACACACACACACACACACACACACACACACACACACACACTTACACACGCATGACCAAAACATAACCACAGCTTTTATTACACCTACATTCATAACTTGGCTCAGTCCCGCGCTGTGAAAGGCAAGAACTACCTTCATAATTCCTTAATACACGAACGGATTGAGGAAACTAAACGATTCTCCCGCCAATTACTCCTTTCCACTCGCCGCTCTCAATTGGCCAGCACTAACCAATTACCGTACGTGGAAGCAAGCACCGTGCGTGGACCAAATATACCCTCGGACAAAAGACATAAAGCGACGTAATCCACCTACGGACATACATGAAAGTTTCAGTGTTTGGTATAGTGAGACTGTGTGTACGTAAGCAATTGTACATATGTGTGTTAGTATTGTGTACACTAACCAAGTGATATGATATTCAGTTAATTCTAATGATAATGTTAATGTGTGTGTGTGTGTGTGTGTGTGTGTGTGTGTGTGTGTGTGTGTGTGTGTGTGTGTGTGTGTGTGTGTGTGTGTTTGTCATGCCTGGCTTTGGAGCATCATGGAAACTGGGAAATTGATCTGGGGGGATAAACTGGCACATCACAGGCTCTAGCTTCGTTGTCGAGAACTGAACCACGACATGATTACTTCAGTCAAACAAGTGATTCTGACACGCTGGCGATTAGGCAAAGATGACCAAGGCTCCAGTGGGTTTTCGTGTAGAGTGTCTTATCACTATGATTAGTTTTCGGTACAAGTTTATTTTCCTCCTTACATAAAATGGTGGCTGGTCAAAGATTACGGAAACTAAGAATAAAAAGGGCGCTTCATTACTTCTCCTCTATAAAAGTTGGATGCAAATAGATTTTAAGATTTTCAGTTAGGTTGGCCAGTGTACTTCAGGAGGTGTCTTGATATTCCGGTAACGAAATTAGTTGAAGTCCTAGGAAGAAGGAAAGAGTCAATCAGGCAGAGAGATCCAGGGTCTGTCAGTGAGAGGGATGAAAGAGTAAAGATACTGATTAGCTATTGAATTAGTTTACATTAATTTGTATGCATGTACGTGTAATTTCTGAATGCTTTGAATATCTATTCACACACACACACACACACACACACACACACACACACACACACACACACACACACACACACACACACACACACACACACAAGAGAGCCTCTCAAGAGCATTCCCTTATAAAAGAGGAACAAAAGGAGGCGCAGGACTCGTGTAACTGATAGAGGAATTATTAAGAAGTGGATTTGATAAAATCTTTATCGATAACCGATATTTCAGTAACATTACAGAGATTTTTACGCCCAACTTCAAAATAAAGCGAAATATTGAGAAGATATGTTTCAAATGTGGCTGACTTTTTGTACGTTTAATGACATATTAGTGAAAGTAAACGACTTTTCAGAAAATTCTGAAATATAGTTATAACAATACAGATTTTTTTTTTTGTATGGAATTACAAAAATCACGTTAAATAGATACGAGATAAGGGTTATAAATGGTTGAATTTCCCCGTCGGTTTAATTAATTTTCAGTTTCCCAAACCCCGTGCAGCGAGTTGGCATCTTCGCCTTCAGTTTGCAGGACACAAGTGTTTCAGCCTTGTCTCAAATTAAATGTTTTACCCTGCAGCGTTCTTCTTCTCATTACTCAAACACTTTACAGCTCCTGGAAGTGTGTTTCTGTTGTGTGATGCGGTGTGTGTGTGTGTGTGTGTGTGTGTGTGTGTGTGTGTGTGTGTGTGTGTGTGTGTGTGTGTGTGTGTGTGTGTGTGTGTGTGTGTGTGTGCAGGATTTAATTTCCTTCCACACTATTTCCCAAAAACACCTTTTCCATCACTACTTTCAGCACCACTTACACGCCTGTATTGTTAAACCCTTTCCTCACACATGGACTATTTCCAAAGGCTCTAGAGATGATAAGACGTGTTTTCATAAGTGTTCTTCCTATTGATGATGCGGAATTCTTAAACTATCACAGAGATCATGAAAAAAAAAAAAATCCTTAGAAACCCCCAGTAATTTTCACTAAAGTCTCCTAAAAGTAGTCGGAATTGTGCGCTGAAAATTTTTATGTGGTTCATGAATTCATAGAACCCCGCAAATTGGACACTTTTCTACCGAAGTGTATGATCACAGCACTCGCAAACACAAGACTGAAACAAAACACAAACACTTGACACATTTCACAATATCAAATAAAACCACGAAACTTGGCAATGAAACCGCTTAAAAAAAAAAATGAGAATGAGTTGTTTATTAACCTTTCTTCATTTCTTTCATTCATAAAACACAACACACACACACACACACACACACACACACCGCATCACACAACAGAAACACAACACAAGATATCTTTCACATTATTAAACGAAACCACAAAAATTTATTACTGAAACTGCGCAAAAAAAAAAAAAAAAAAAAATGTGAATGAGTAGTTTAATAGTTTAACTTTATCTTCATTTTCCTGAGCGTCGCGAAACTTCACCGTGGGCAGAATGAAGGAGAGGAAGTGCTTAGTGTGTATAAGAACGACCGTAAGTTATCCCGACAGGACGCCCAGCTGCTGCCTTAGGGGGCGGAGGAGGAGGCTGGGAAGGAACGGAAAGCGTGACTTCTCTTGAGGAATTTTATCACGAGAGAGAGAGAGAGAGAGAGAGAGAGAGAGAGAGAGAGAGAGAGAGAGAGAGAGAGAGAGAGAGAGAGAGAGAGAGAGAGAGAGAAGTGCCACATTAAGAAACGCTTTGCTCTCTTGCCACGACTATTGTCAAAGGCCACAAAGATAATTAGCCGGGTTCTCAAGAGTGTTTCTCTTATTAATAATGTACCAATCTTGTTAATCTATCAATTAAATCGTAAAAACACTCTTAAAACCCGTACAACTACAGTTAGAGCTTTTTGAAACAGTGAAGGTACGACAGGGAAGGGTTTCAGAATATGATCCAGAGAGAGAGAGAGAGAGAGAGAGAGAGGAGGGGGGAGTCTGGAAATGTGTAGGCTTCAGACCATCGTGATAAATTAAGAAAGTACATTTTCCTCTGACTAACAGTGTGTTTTGAAGAACAGGAGTGGGAGAAGGCGGCGAGAGGAGAGAGAGATAGGAAGGAGAGAATTTGTGGCTCATGAAGAGAAGAGGAAAGAGGAATAGGAGAGAGAGAGAGAGAGTTTGTGGGGTCGTGAAAAGAGGAAGAGAGAGAATGAAGAGAGGGCGGGGAAGGAGGCAGTGAGAAGAGAGAGGGATAGAAAGACGAGTAGAGAGCTTGTGGGTCCTGAAGAGAGAGAGGGGAAGAAGGCAGTGAGAGGAGAGAGGAATAAAAGGGAGAGGAGAGAGTTTGTGGGTCCTGAGAAGAGAGAATAAAGACAGCGTACATTCAGATACCATAAACACATATCTGGCTTGGACCTCGTCTATCAAGATTCCTGAAAGAGTAAAAGGGATTAGCGAAGAGATGAATAAACAAGGATTTAAAGATTAAGGTCTTGAAGAATAGTTATGGCCAGCAATATTTCCCTCTTTACACCACCGCGTCCCTCATTCATCCCTCTCTCTCTCTCTCTCTCTCTCTCTCTCTCTCTCTCTCTCTCTCTCTCTCTCTCTCTCTCTCTCTCTCTCCGGAAAACGTTATAAAGGAGAATAAAAATATAATAAAAAGGGTTAATGAATCGAGACGAGCATTTTCTAACTTTCTTAAGTGGACGTAATTTCATGGCTCTCTCTTTGAGGGAACGCGCAAGGAAAAAATGAAATAATGATGAAAATAATATACGAGTACGTCGAGAAGTTTTCCAGTTTCCTTCCCTCCCTGCCTGTGTGTGTGTGTGTGTGTGTGTGTGTGTGTGTGTGTGTGAATACTGATTGTGTCGTCTTTTTCTTCTTCGTAAAGGAAATGTATCAGTAAATTCAACACACACACACACACACACACACACACACACACACACACACACACACACACACACACACACACACTTTTAGAGGAAACACACCAGATTTCAGGAAACAAGTCAAAGAAAACGAGTTGTGGCGACAGCACACTGCGGTAATGAGAGAAAAGTGTGTCAGTGGCGAAGGGGAGACTTGGTTAAAATGTCCCTGCTGTTGACACAAGCGCTGAGGGAGGGAGGAGGGGGACGGGAGAGGGAGAGGGGAGGGAGAGGGAGGAGACATCTACGTAATAACCATCAATTATGAGATGAAACATTCCCCTGCCTGGATTAAATCATGTGCCGCGATAAATCAAAGTGGAGTCGCCAGCAGGATTCTCGCGGGGCCTGTAAACGCAATATTTGTATTCCTGCGGGAGAGTGTGCGTTGGGATGGCTGCTGATTTACTCCTGCCCTTCAGAGGGGAAGCTGTCCTCTACCTGGCGGCTCCCGGGCTATTTGTGATGAGTTTTTATTATTTGATCATATTTTGTTTTGCTTTATTGTGTCGTCTTTCTGTTGGAGGTGAAGGGGTTTCTCTGCCTGCTGTTTACTATGTTGTTGGTTTTGTTTTTTTTATTAATTTATCATATATTTTGTGTTGTTTTATTATTCTGTTGTTTTTATTTATTTTTTTTTCTTTAACGTTCCTGTTTTACGTTCCCTTCTTTTTGTGAGTTTATTCATGTTTTTCTCACCTATTTATTTATTTATTTATTTTTATTTAGGTTTTCATCTTTTTGTGTGTGTTTATTTTATATTATTATTCTCTACTAATTCGTGTTTCGTTCTCCGTCTTAATTTCTGTATCTTCTTTTTCTTTTCCTAATACTTCACTTTCCTTATACTTTTATACGTTTTTTTTTTTTTTTTGTTGCACAGAGTCTTTTCATTTTATTCACTCGTTTACAAATGAATAGGCGTAATGTATGTAGACTTGAGTATTGTTTAATTGCTTGACCTAGTTCTGCCTTGGTTTGGCTTAATAATAACATGTTTCAATTCTGGGGCTTTTATGATGTATTTCCACTACTTTCTCTTTTCACAGTATTGCGTTCGTGGTATTTATTGTATTTTTCCGTCAATATATTCTGTTGACTTTTAACTTCGCTTGTTTATTAGACACGTTTGTTTTTCACTGTTAATACATTCCCTTCTTCCGAATCTGACCTATAAATCTAACAATGGAGTATAAATTTTTCCCCTTCACCGTCCATCTCTCTTATTTATAACTCTGTTTATTTCCCTCCATTCCAATTACAAGCACATATGCACATATTGTTTTACTGAGACGCACACCACACACACACACACACACACACACACACACACACACACACACACACACACACACGATGTTATCCACGCGCACGCCAGTCTGTACAAACACCCACACTTATATTTCCACACCCACTGGACACGCCCCTGGTTCAATTTACTCGAGGTGATAACTAACGATAATTTTTACCCCAAAAAGACTGCAGAATCTGAAGCAGTAATACTGAACTAGGAGAGAAATGGTGTAATCTTGCCTCTGCACCGGTAAATTTAGCGGGAGTCAGATAACGGATGGAGGGCTGCGGTGGTGCACTACAATACTTTTAGAACGAAGTGTGGATAACGTAAAAGCATCAACCGCTGTCCATTTTCCTTGTTTTCTTGAGGAAGTTAGCGGTAAATATCGACAATTTACTGACCTAGCCATTCCTCAGGGACGAGAACCGCGGCCGTGCAAGGTTATTGGGTTTTCTTCATATTTTTGCCATTTACTGTGCAGCAGCAACTTCTCCTCCATCTCCCGGCCTTCCATTATACAGCGTTCGGAAAATACGGACTCATAATATCGAGAAGGCAGAGTGTTTTAGATAATGCTTTCAATATTTTACTGGGGCAATATTCTCTCTCTCTCTCTCTCTCTCTCTCTCTCTCTCTCTGCATAAGACAACCACAATTTTTCAAGCTCTTCTTCTCACGCATATTTTCCTACACATGCTTCCCTTGCTTCTCCTTGCCTGTGTTCTCGCGGTCTTCAAGTACTGACTTCAGCACCAAAATCCATATTCTGAAACACTTTTGCACCGCACCTCCATTACTTTTGAAAAGTTCAAGTTGCACTGGTTTTTGAGTGTTTTTATGGGTGAAGCGGTAGACCAACAAGCTTTCTACATTATTAACGGGAGAAACACTCTAGAGAACCCGGCAAGTCATCTCTGTGGCCTTTGAAAATAGTCGTGGTGTTAGAGCGAAGCGGTTCTGAATCAGGCCAATAACTAGCTCACACTGGTAAGTTTTAATCGCCCACAATCGCTCTTCGTGTCTTATCCTTTGAACCTTACTCTCACACGTCTCATTGCCTCACTTTCACTACTCGTAACAGGCTCTACTGGAGGTTATTAAGGTTTTAGGGAAGTTTTAATGATTCTAGAGATAATTTAGCAAGGATTTTGCATCATCGGCGGTGGAAGAAATCATGAGAATCCAGTTAATAGCTTTGGTGGCTTTTGAAAATGTTGATTGTAAGAGAGCAAAACGTTTCAGAATAATGGCAGTGGTTATTTTTACACAGGGGGAAAAGATAAATTGATAACGTAAATTTAAAAGTGAGTAGTTGTTTCTATTAATACCACTGACGCAGAATTCTCTGTCGCTATTGTTGGCTGTCCCTAATGCTGGAAAGATCACCGGCCAGTGTTTATTTCAGCGGAAGAGAGAGAAATAATAAAACCGTTTCGTAAAGTAAAAAGTTAGCAACGGTTTGTGTCTATTCGTAGCAGCGTCAATATGTCCAGAAGCGACCTGGTTTTTAGATATACAAGGGAATATCCGAGCGAGGCGTTTCTCTCCCGCCTTGCATAGTTAACTGGGTTCATTTCTAGGCGGAGGGAGGCAAGAATATCAAGTCCTGTATTGCATCGTGAATCAGACACACTTGCCTTTTATTTTGCCTCACTTACATGCTTCCCGTTTTCTTTCTTTCGTATGCACCTCCATGTTCTGTAACAGGTGAGGAGTTATGAACACACACACACACACACACACACACACACACACACACACATTCCTTTCTCTCTTTTTTTTTCTCTCTCTCTTTTTCTCTTTCTTTTTTTCTGTGTGTGTGTGTGTGTGTGTGTGTGTGTGTGTGTGTGTGTGTGTGTGTGTGTGTGTGTGTGTGTGTGTGTGTGTCCTACGCGGGGTTGGGTGGCCTAAAGAGAGGGAATGAGACACTACATGATGAGAAGGTCCCCTCGCCAAGTGACGACCCCTTGCTGGCCGCCCCTTACAATCTCACACTCCACCGGTGAAGTAGAAAAAGAACCATCCCTTCATGGACGAGGGGGAATATATTTATATGTTGTTTACGTAGAATGATCACCATCGTTTCCCGGCGGCAGCATCAATCTAGCAGTGAAATAGAGACACTTGTACCTCTGAGCAGACAAGTAAAGGCGGTTCAATTAAACAATGAATAAGTTCGTGCAAGACAGTGAGCAAAAATTAAAAGTCTTTGTCGAGGAAATGTTGCAATGATGATTAAAAAGTAGATATTCTGTTAATTCTTCCGTGCCATCATTCATCTTTGTACATTCTACAAGTAAAAGCAGTTCAATTATACAATGAATAAGTTTGTGCAAGATAGCGGTAAGCAGGAATGAAGTCTCTACCGAGGAAATGTTGCAAAGACTGGTTAAAAAATAGCTGTTCTTTTCATTTGCATAGAAGCCAGAAACAAGGCAGATAGGGTACTAGGATTCATTTTTAGGAGTGTTAAAAGTAGAAGGCCGGAAGTAATATTAAAGCTATACTTGGCGCTGGTCAGACCTCATCTAGACTACGCGGTGCAGTTCTGGTCCCCACATTACAGGAAAGATATAGGTCTATTAGAATCAGTACAGAGGAGAATGACTAAAAGGATACAGGGGATGAGGAGTATTCCTTACGAGGCGAGGTTGAAGCTGTTAAATTTACATTCTTTAGAGAGACGTAGGTTAAGAGGGGATCTGATAGAAGTCTTTAAGTGGTATAAGGGTTATAACAAGGAAGATGTAAGCAAAATTCTTAGGATCAGCAACCAGGGTAGAACAAGAAATAACGGGTTCAAGCTTGAAAAATTTAGGTTTAGGAAGGAGATAGGAAGAAATTGGTTCTCAAATAGAGTGGTAGATGAGTGGAACGGACTCAGTAATCATGTAGTTAGTGCTAGGACACTAGAGAGCTTTAAGAGAAGATTAGACAAGTTTATGGATGGGGATAGCAGATGGAAATAGGTAGGTGTGTTCATACAGGGACTACCACGTGTAAGCCTGGTCGCTTCTTGCAGCTTCCCTTATTTCTTATGTTCTTATGTTCTTATTTCCTCGTGCCATCATTCATCTTTATATATGTTGCTGTACAGGACAATCTTACCGCACGTTCCTTTATATTTCTTTGAATCAGGTAAATCGTATTCCCTCCTGAAAAAAAAAAAAAATAAATAAATAAATAAATAAAAATATAATATATATATATATATATATATATATATATATATATATATATATATATATATATATATATATATATATATATATATATATATATATATATACAAAAATAATGTAATCTTTCATAACTAAATCAGACTTCATTTTTAGCTCTCTGTTTAACATTTCTTTCTCCTTTTTGAGGGGGAAAGAGGCAAATCAGTGTCATTTTTTTCCGTCTTTAGCTCCCTTGGCTTGTCTCCTTCATACATATCAATCACTCGCTAAAAATCTCTCCCCACGACCATGCATCTCCTCACATCCCACTCCACAAGACGCTCCTGTACACTTCTTTATGTTCCTTTGTGTCTGGTAAAATCCGAGGCCCTCCAAAGCACCTCAGCCTCTCATTTCTCAGCCTCCCGAGCCGCCCTTCACGTCTCCGCATCACTCTCTCCCCCTCATCACTCCGTCATCGGTTATCCCCCATTTCTCACGCACACAAAGGCGCTGAGGTAGAGGGATTTATGAGACCTGTATCGGAAAAATTATTACCCGTAACAATAAGCTAATATCCAAACACACACACACACACAAACACACACACACACACACACACACACACACACACACACACACACACACACACACACACACACACACACCGTAAACGTAAAGGATTGCGAACCAATAATAACACAACGAGGGCCTGACTTTTTCCACTCTCACCTGAGCGTGGGAGGAAGGTGGGAGAGGTCACCGTTTGTTCTCAGGTGAGCTAAGCACTTAACGCTCCGTGGCTTGAGGCCCAAATAAGTAATCCTCCTTGACTTCTGGGGAAAGGAAAAATACATTGATACTAAAATACCGCTAGAGAGAGAGAGAGAGAGAGAGAGAGAGAGAGAGAGAGAGAGAGAGAGAGAGAGAGAGAGAGACAGAGTACAAGGAAGAGGAGCCAAAAGATCATGTTTTCTTAGGCTGTCGAGGTTGACTCTCTCTCTCTCTCTCTCTCTCTCTCTCTCTCTCTCTCTCTCTCTCTCTCTCTCTCTCTCTCTCTCCTGTTCTCTCTCTCTCTCTCTTTCTCCTGTTATGTAAACGGAATTTTCTTTTTTTCATTCTTTTTACCTGATATAGAAAACTATTTTTGGTTCTATCGAATATTTTTTTACTTTTAATCTATTTTGCATATATTTTTTATGACATGCTTTCCATTAGGTTATTTTTGAACAGGTTTAGTACAGTTGCACTACACGTACACTTGCAGCTACATCATAAAATAAAACAAATAAAAAAAAAGGTTCGATTTACACCATACAACAACATTCCAATCACAATCTTTCGGTACCTTTCCATAAAACTCATTCAAAGTCAAAATACAACAGTTCACAATATTCCATCGCTAAAAATTTCATATCTCTTGTAAATGAAACGATCCTGGAGCTCAGACCACAATACCGCGGGTCACGTATGGAGGGAAAATATTATGAATGCAGATTATGTTTTTCCTTCTATTTCATCGCGTCTGTCAGCCCGTCACTGGGAGTTATGAGTACCTGGATCACACGCCTCTGCTGGGCAAACTAATATATCTCTGTAGTTGCAGGGCGTTCAGTGGATGTGGATGTCTCTCTTTCCTTTTTGTCAACTGTTTATCTTCTACAAGGTCTTTATTTTCTTTATTCTATCTGTCACTACTGCAGAAGTATAAGTAGTTAAGTGTAACATCCAAATAACATAAAAACAGACGAGAAAAACACCAATCACAAAGCAACGCGGGATTACTGGAGAGCGCAAACACACACACACCTTAAAATGAGCGACGCCATCACGCTCCTACTTATCATATATCACGGAGCTGAGGCGATCAATCAGCCAATTTTCTTCGTTCCAATAATAACAAGGCGCCTTCGCTTAATTAATTTGATGAGGTGGAGGGCGAGGATCGTTTTTAATTAGTGTAATAAGGAGGCTGGACGCGCTGGCCCGCCGGTGTATGCCAGCCACGCCAGCCGCTCACTCGCTGCTCGCCGCCCTTCACACCCAGATGAGGTAATTAATTTTGTTATCTTAATTTTCCGCCTTTCATTCTTCCTGTAAATCGTATTATTTTGGGAGGATGAGTAGAAGAGATTCTCTCTCTCTCTCTCTCTCTCTCTCTCTCTCTCTCTCTCTCTCTCTCTCTCTCTGTACGTTTTTCTATACATGTTCCTTTCTGTTTATATACCTTTTTCTATGTGTTTATTTGCGTTAATTTTTATGTAATCTACAATATATACATACCAGCAAGCATTATTCTAGTTCCACCTACACGTACATGCCATATACTTACCAATTTGTTTCATGCGAGTATCATAATCGTTCCCCGTTCCATCAGAATCTTAGTTTACCCCAAAATTCTGCCACTCAACTCCCACGACTTGAATCTGTAAAATGTATACCAGTTTTTTTTTTTTTTTTTTCAACCTTCATCAGCATCTTTCCGTTTTATATATATTTCTTTTTTTTTTTTTTTTTTTTTCGTCCGCGCGTTTCTGAGTACTTGAGAGTCCTTTCCTTCCCTCCCTTTCCGTCCCTCTCGTCCCGTCCCTCATTTTCTCTCACGTTTTTTACACCCAAACTTGGCAGGAATATCAAGGAGTCGTTTTCTATGAGCTGAAAGGCGATCGCTCTTAAGATAACTGAAAGAGGCTTGAGGAGTATGCGCGTATGGGAGTCTTAAATTCGCTCTTCATGATTTTTGGAACGTCATTGAGTCTGCATAAATAATCTACATCCCCTCCATTTTTGTTTTACTTAAGTAGGAATTCAGAAATCCGTGAGTGTTTTATTTTTCTCTCTTTCTCTCTCTTGCTTCATAAGACTTGACCTGCTTCAGAAAAGTATTGGAACACTGAACTTAACAAACCACTTTTTCTTATTTCTCTCTGGTTGACTTTCTCTCTCTCTCTCTCTCTCTTTTTTTTTTTCGTTAATGCAAAATAGCGATCTTATTTTACCTTCTTTTTTTGTGTCCTCTGCTGGCGACCTGCACACGCGCACACACAAAAATAAAGATATATGTCTAGAAAAAAAAAAAAGTTCCGTCTTATGTGATAAATAAAACATACACATCATGAACCGGAAGTCACTGGTCACTATGAATAATCTGCAACTCACTCGTTCACTTTCTTCTCTTTTGCTTGAGTTTGACTCGTAATTTATTCCTTATACGCAGTGGAGGAAAACATGAGACACAAAAACCAGTACCACCATTACTACAGCTGAAACTCAACCACCACCATCACCACCACCACCACCACCAACATATTTCCGTTGTTGTTGTCAACAACGGAAATATGACTGAGCTGCATTTCTTCCTTAAAAGTTGACGTAAGGAAAAAAGTCACACGTCACTTTCCTGTCACCACGCGTCAGTATCCGCCGGGAGGGAAAAAAGACACGCACACACACACAAAAAAAAAAAAAGACAAACAAAACAATATACAAGAGGGTGGTGGTGGTGGTGGTGGTGGTGGTGGTGGTGGTGGTGTGCTAAATGTAGTGAATATTATAAGGTTCAAAACACAACTCTGCCTCACCAAAGCCCCACCCTTATGGTTCTCCTAATTTCCTGTGGTTTCCTTTATCGTCTCCTTTTCCCATCTTCTCTCATACCTCTCTTCCTTCTTTTTCTTTCTTTCTATTTTACTTCCTTGAATGATCATATTTTGTCTTTCACGTTTTCTTTATATTTTTTTTTATTTCTTCCTTTTCCAATTCTCTTTCTCTTCTGTGTCCTCTTTATTCTTGAACCTCTCTTTATTCTTTCTTTCTCTTAATCCTTATCTTTCTTCTCTCTATATCCTCTTTTTTTGTTCTCTGTCTATTTATTTACGTTTATCAATAATGCTTTTTCTATCTCCTCTTCGCCGTCTGTCTTTTATTTTCCTCTTCTTTCTTTATATTTTATTTTATTCTTCATTTCTTAAATATTCGTTTTTTCCTCGTCCTCTTCCACTTTCTCGATCTTCTGTTTGTTTTCAGCTTACATTTCTCCTCGTCCTCCTCCTCCTCCTCCTCCTCTCCCTATTTTCTCCTACTTCTTACTCCATTTCTTGTTTTCCTCTTTTTTCCATATTTCTTTTCTGTTTTCTCCTTTATTCTCCTATCTCTTCTATTTCTTGTTCCTATTTTTCCTCTTTCTTACCCAATTTCTCCTTCTCCCTTCATTCTTTTTCCTTCCTGTCTCTTACTGGATCTCTTTTCCTCTTTCTCTTCCTTTTCCTCTATGTTTCTCACTCGATCTCTTATTCTTCCTTCTCTTTCACCTCCCTTTCCTGTTCCTCAGCTCTCTTCTCCTATTTTTCCTTGTTTCCTCCTCCTCTTCCTCCTCCTTCCACAGCCCCGTCAAGGATAATCATAAATTTGACGCGTCCTTTGAGTCAGACGGCATCCTGTGTTGGGAAGGTGTTTGGAAGAGTGCTGAGTGCTGATTAGTGTGTGTGTGTGTGTGTGTGTGTGTGTGTGTGTGTGTGTGTGTGTGTGTGTGTGTGTGTGTGTGTGTGTGTGTGTGTGTGTGTGTGTGTGTGTATGAACTGGAATGCTGACTTAATTTAATTCCGTGTTTCAAGGTCCAGACACTACATTCTCTCTCTCTCTCTCTCTCTCTCTCTCTCGTCTCTCTCTCTCTCTCTCTCTCTCTCTCTCTCTCTCTCTCTCTCTCTCTCTCTCTCTCTCAACAACACAACAACTTGAACCAAAACTCAACAAAGTCCTCAACTTGCTTCAGACAGCGAGTATTAGCACGGTAATTTTTTTGAACAGAAGGAAAGAGTAGAGAGCACACCAGAGAGAGAGAGAGAGAGAGAGAGAGAGAGAGAAAGTAGTGTCCGGCCCAGTTACTCTTCTGCTCTCCCTTTTACACAAGAACCCGCCACCTTTTACCTTTATCCCGATGCGTGGGTGGGAGGAGAAGCTGTTAGAGGAGGAGGAGGAGGGACGAAGAAGAGAGGTGAGGGAAAGGAGGATACGAAAACAGGAGGAAAGAGAGGGAGAGAGACCTTGTTCCATACCTCAACCCTGGACCTTCCTTTTCTCCTCCTCCTATTTCTCCTCCTCCTCCTCCTCCTCCTCCTCCTCCTCGTCACTGGCTAATGAGGAGAGATGGTGGACGCGCCTCACATGCTGATCACGTCGGGACTCTGTGTTGTGGCCGGGTTACTGCCTCACTCTGTCTGCCCTCGGGACCTCCTACCATCCCTTAGGATCACATGACGACGCTGGACCGAGGGCAATGACGTGAAGGATACAGGGCGGGGGGAGAGAGGAGGGAGGGTGGGTAAGAGGGAGGGAAGAAAGGTGTTAAAGAAGTAGACAGAGACAGACAGATAAATGGATACAGACAGACAGAGACGGACAGAGACGTACACACACACACACACACACACACACACACACACACACACAGAGAGAGACACACACAGAGAGAGAGAGAGAGAGAGAGAGAGAGAGAGAGAGAGAGAGAGAGAGAGAGAGAGAGAGAGAGAGAGAGAGAGAGAGAGAGAGAGAGAGAGAGAGAGAGAGAGAGAGAGAGAGGGGGGGGGAGAGGGAGAAGAAAAAGCAAAAAAAGTACCTTATCTGAGAGGAGGAGTGAGGAGGAAAAGATACCAAGACGATCCACTAAAGGGGTGAGGATGAGGAGTTTGGGAGGAAGTCTGAAGTGTATTAGGTCCTGAGAGTGTGGTGTGGCAGGCTGGTGAGGCTGAGGGGAGCTGAGGGGGGCAGTGAGCAAAGTTTTTCCCCCGCGAGGATCTCAGATTAAGACGTGAAGATCGATGTAATCTATTTGCGGCGCTGGACTGGAAGGGAAAGAGAGAGAGAGAGAGAGAGAGAGAGAGAGAGAGAGAGAGAGAGAGAGAGAGAGAGAGAGAGAGAGAGAGAGAGAGAGAGAGAGAGAGAGAGAGAGAGAGAGAGAGAGAGAGAGGAAGGAAAGGAGGGAGGGGACGGAGAATCCTGCTTAGTGGAGGGAACTTAGGCAAGAAGGTACACTGGGAGATGCAAGGACGTAACCCGTGCAGACAAGATTAAGCCGTGATTGGATCCGCCTCGACTTGCAGCGTTAGTGAGGCGATGAGAGGAGCAAGATTTGAAGGTCTTTAAGGTCTTGACTCATCTTGCTCCTCGTGATGCCTGGTGCCTGCCTCGCCTCTCCTACCTCCACCTGCTTGTCAGTCAGAGCAGGATTTGAAAGTTATTAACATTTTTTACTCGTGTGCCTTGAGATTGAAGGAAAGCGGTAACTTCAGTGTATGTTATTTAACTATTGACTACCTGTGTTACCTGTCCTGCCTTACCTGTCCCGCCTTACCTGTCCTGCATTACCTGTCCTGCATTACCTGTCCCGCCTTACCTGTCCTGCATTACCTGTCCCGCATTACCTGTCCTGCCTTACCTGTCCCGCCTTACCTGTCCCGCCTTGCCTGTCCCGCCCTACCTGTCCTGTCTTACCTGTCCCGCCTTACCTGTTCAGCATTAAGTGTCCCGCCTTACCTGTCCTGCCTTATCTTTCCTGCCTTACCTGTCCTGTCTTAATTATCCCGCCTTATCTGTTCTGCCTTGTTGCTTTGGTCCTGCTTCCCTGCACAGCGTCAACTATTCACTGGATGTTCTAACATTTAATTCTTACTTGCCCTATGTGAAATATGCGATAATGGTTTGTAATTTACGCTTTTTCTCAGTTCACGGGCAAATACGATAACGATGAATATAACGAAAAGTCTCATGTATACGAAGTTAAAGGGGATTCTTGATCGTTGCTTTTTGCCATTAGGAAAAAGCTGATGTGATGAATAATAAATTGGTAATGATAATACTAGATAATGATAATTAGAATAGGCTTACTACATTATCCGCGTGTTTGTCTGACTGCAGCCGCTTTAGAGATTAACCTTTATAATAATAATAATAAAAATAATAATTATAATAATAATAATAATAATAATAATAATAATAATAATAATAATAATAATAATAAATACGCATCTTGTCCTGAAAGCAAACTAAACGAAGATTGAAATTTATATGACCTCCATGCCAGTCACTTGCAAGATCACACACCCTCACACGCCCACTCCACGCTGCCGCAATACCGTCACGCACACCACCACACCACACAGTCACACAGTCACTCCACCTGAACACCGTCACATTCCACCACCACCACCACCACCCCGCCACTCTTCCACCCAATCTCGCTAACCAGACATAATTTTAACGAGGACTGAGGTAAATGATCCTGGTGGTCTCCTTCATGTCAGGAATTTCGCGTCATTTTCACGTCACTTTCACTCGGAGGTGAGCACACACACACACACACACACACACACACACACACACAACATTCTCATAAACGTTGCATCAAGAGTTTTCTTTTATATCTCAGCCGTTCAAGTTTAAGATCAAGAAAATATATTCATAATGTTATATCGTTTTCTGTCTGAATTCTTATGTTATATATAGTTTTTTTTTGCTTTTGTATTGCATTCTTAAAAAGAAATTCTAAGTAATAGAAATGTAATGAAAGCAATTGCATGTTAAATTTTCTCGAATGGTATATTGCAGAGCTTAGCAGCATTTTTTTTTTTTTTTTTCATTAAGTATATTCGTTGTCTTATGCAACTGAAGGTCAAAGAAAAGAAAGAAAAAATATGCCATTTTATCCCAGGTTGAGGAAAAAAAATGCATGTTTTGTAATATTTTTGAAGCAAATTTATGTTATAAGTTTCATTCCATTAAACTTTCATCAATAACCTACATGTTCTTAATAAAGAAAAAAAAAAAAATCTAGAGAAGAAAAATAACGACATTTTAACCTGAGCTCAAAGTAAACTATAGTTGTCTATTGATATTCTGAAAACATACTTATTAACTAATATTTATTCTGAGGAACATTTACCAGTAACTTTCTATTGTTATGAAACTTAAGATGAAAGAAAAGAGAAATGACAAAAAAGAAGAAAAACGTGTACCCTAAACCCCTTAAAAAGTATACTTGTTTATTAATATTCTCAAAACAAGCCAGTCATTTATTGTTTATCCCGTGGAACATTTATCAGTAACCCTATCGTCATCAAAAGAGAGGCGACATTTCATCACAAACTCAACAAAGCTCAAGGAAAGGCAAAGTCCACATTCCAGGTGAGAGGAGGGAGAGCAGAGAGGGAGAGCAGAGAGGGAGTGTAACGGCGCCTTTCAAAAAATTACCTGGGCTTGGGGATGTCATTTTCTCTTCCCTGTTAGTCTATCACGTACCTGACCTTGAACTTACGCCGCCCTTCACCTCCCTCCTCTCCTCCTGCCCGTTCCCTTCCACCTCTCCTTGTTTTCTCTCCTCTTCCCTTTGTTGTCTTCTATTCTTTTCCTTTTTCCGGTTGTTTTCTTTTGTTACAGTCGTGTTTCCTTTTCCTTTTCTTTATTTTCCTTTTCTCCTTCGTTGTCTTTTGCCTTCCTTTCTTCCGGGTGTTTTCCTTGTTACTGTCTTGCTTCTTTTCTTTCTTTCTTATTAGGGTTTTTTTTTTTTCGTTTTCTTCCTTGTCTCCTTTGTTTTTTGGCTAATTCATTTACATTCTTTTCCTCACTTCTCATTACCTCACTTTCTTTCCTCTTATTCTGATATTTCTAATCTATTTCCTCTTCCTCTTCTTTTACATTCACTCCCCCTAGTCATTCTATCTTGAAAAACAAAATTATTTCTTCCATTCGTCTCCTCCATTGAGTTTATTCACATTTTTCGAGTAGCACCATCAGTATAATAGTAGTAGTAGTAGTAGTAGTAGTAGTAGTAGTAGTAGTAGTAGTAGTAGTAGTAGTAGTAGTAGTAGTAGTAGTAGTAGCAGTAGTAGTAGTAGTAGTAGTAGTAGTAGTAGTAGTAGTAGTAGTAGTAGTAGTAAGATAGCAAGTGTACACCACCTGTCATTCAAATAAATATATATCTCTTAACAACAAAATTAAAATTGATAAATAAATAAAAACGCATTTCCCACCGTAATAAACTTTTTTCAGCTTTCGACTTCACGAACATCAATAATTAAGGAAAAAGAGAGAGAGAGAAAAAAAAAACAATATGTTTTGAGACTCGAGGCGGGAGGCTACACGTTAGATAAGGAGGGAGGGAGAAAGACGTGCCTGGGGAGGGAAGTTATCGTGAAGGAAAGGAGGGAATGTCGGAGGGAGGGAGGGAGGGAGGGAAGAAGGTGGACATGGAGATGGGGAGGTGGGAGGGAGTGGGAGGATAGAGGAGAGGAAAGAAGGTAAGGAATGAGGAAGGGAAATGCACAGGCAGAGACAAGGAAGGGAGGAAGAGGAGGAAAGAAAACAAATAAATGAAGAGGAAAAGGAAAGTAATGGAATTAAAGCAAGAATAACAAAATCGAGAACAAGTAGGACAAGGAAAATATAGTTAGGAAAAACATCACTGAGAATAAAAATGAAAAAGGCAACTAGAAAATAAGTAAGAACAAGAACAAATAAAAAAAACAAGAATAAAAATAAGAAATACAATAACAGCAACAACAACATAACCACAATCTTCACCACCTCCACCACCACCACCACCGCCAACAACAACAACAGCAACAACAACAACAACAACAACAACAACCACACCAACCCCATAACCACTGCAACACCACCAACACCATCACCACAATCGAACCA
The DNA here is from genome assembly GCF_035594125.1 of Scylla paramamosain. NCBI lineage: Eukaryota > Metazoa > Arthropoda > Malacostraca > Decapoda > Portunidae > Scylla > Scylla paramamosain. The sequence goes on along the minus strand of NC_087157.1, from coordinate 17,568,976 downwards.
CAACAAAAAACAAAAGCAATCACCGGACACACCCTCTCCTCAATCCAATCCACCCCAAAGGAAGGAAAAAAAAAAGAACAAAAAAAAAAAAAAAAAAAAAAAAACACCAGATCGAGGCACAGACAGGACACTTTAGTACGTACACAAAATGATACCGCCAGTTTTTCCCAAGGGCTCGGGGGCCAGAAGCGATATATTTCCGTCACACAAAAGTAACGAAAAACCCCAAAAACAGTGTGGTTACTCTGATAACACAAGACAGCCGAGGAGATGGGGGCTCGCGGGATGAGAGGGAGGGGAAAAAGGGGAGGAAGAAAGACTTGAAGGAACTTTAAGAGGGAGGACACAAGGAAAGAGGTGATAGGGAGGCTTGGGGACGTGGTGAGGACACTGCAAAGGAAGGAGGAAGAGGCGGAGATAGATTAGAATGACTGGAGGAAGAAATGTAAAGGAAAAGGAGGAGAAGATATATTAGAAGGATCTGAATAAAAGGAGAACGAAGTGTGATATGGGGAGAGAAAAGAGAAGGAAAACGGGGAATGACCGAGAAATGGTGAAAAGGAATGGAAATGAAGAGGAAGAGGAGATAAATTAGGATCAGAATAAAAGGTGAAAGGCGTGTGAGGTGGGGGAGAACAAGAAAGAAACGGGTAATAATACAGAGGCGAACTAGAAGGAATGGATAGAAGGAATAGGAAGGTTGGTGTGGGTATTCGTGCCTTAAAAGAGGAAATGAAATGGTAAGGAGGAGGAAGAAGGTGGAGTGTGGTGGTGGTGGCGGTGGTGACGGTAGTGGTGATGGTGAGAGGGAAAACAGCAAGTGATGTCTAGATTCGTGAATATTAAATGGCAAATCGCTTTAAATTTTTAGAAATGTGACAAAAAAAAAAAATAAATAAATGAACGATGAAAACTAAATAAATATATAAGCAAATGTCTTCAAATTTTCAGGAATGTAACAAATAAAAATATCCAACAACCTTGAAAACTAAATAAATATGAATAAAAGTCGTATTTTCAGTCACAGTTCTTACGTAAAACTTCATATATAAAGCATAAAGAAGAAATTGGAGCCATAACTGTGTACAAATATATCTCTAGGTTATAGTAAAAAAAGTTTCCTGAGCGTGTACAATGTTACGAGCTGTGAGTGGTCGTGAAAAGTTATATTTGGGACAACTTGTGACGTAATACAGTAAGATCGATGACCCCGTGTTGTGCTGAGCTGAGACGGTACTGTGTGTGTGTGTGTGTGTGTGTGTGTGTGTGTGTGTGTGTGTGTGTGTGTGTGTGTGTGTGTGTGTCACCATAAAAACAGAAAAATAAGAACAAATTAGATAACAAACATTATGGAATCTAAATAAATGTGAGATTAGATGGTAGTGTGTGTGTGTGTGTGTGTGTGTGTGTGTGTGTGTGTGTGTGTGTGTGTGTGTGTGTGTGTGTGTGTGTGTGTGTGTGTGTGTCCTCCTCCCACCATGAAAAATAGGAAGCAGATAGCAAATACACGAGAATTTAAATAAACAAACACTGAAACACTTGTCCAACAGAAATCTCAAACACTGAAGCACTAAAGAAAATGAACGAAGCTGTAAAAGAAAAAAATAATCAGAGTAGAGAAGAAAACAAAATCACAAAACAATAGTGACAAAGGAGATAACGAACGAGTGAGGGGAAGAATCACAGAGACGGAGAGAAAGGGAGAACACAAGGAAAAGGCGAAAATAGCGAGGGGAGTGGAATAATTGAATAAGATAAGGCAGAGAGAGAGAGAGAGAGAGAGAGAGAGAGAGAGAGAGAGAGAGAGAGAGAGAGAGAGAGAGAGAGAGAGAGAGAGAGAGAGAGAGAGAGAGAGAGAGAGAGAGAGAGAGAGAGAGAGAGAGAGAGAGAGAGAGAGAGAGAGAGAGAGAGAGAGAGAGAGAGAGAGAGAGAGAGAGAGAGAGAGAGAGAGAGAGACTGGTAGGTGAGGAAAAGACGACTGGAAAAGGGAGAGAAAAATAGTTAATAGAAAAAGAAAAAGAAGATCAAGAACAAGAAACGTGCCGCCCTGAAGACCACAGACTGGGGAGACGTGCTGCATGGCGACGCTAACCAGCAGGTGAGGCGGCTCACCCAGCTGCTCCACGCCCTGCAGGCCCGCTGGGTGCCGCACTCGGACCACAAAACCAAGGCATCAGACCAGCCCTGGTTTGGCCCTGCGTGCCGCTCTGCCTCTGATGCCAAGCACCGAGCCTGGCGTGCTCTTAAGAGACACCCCACTGACAGGAACAGGTTAAGGCACCGAGAGGCAACAATACACATGAATACCACGCAAACATGGGCAGTGGAGCAGTGGAAAGCTAACCTCAAGAGTAAGCTAAGAGGAGGCCAGGTTGGTTGTAAACAGTGGTGGAGCCTTGTCAATGACCAGCAGGGTGAGTCGCGGGGCACTTCCATTCCTGCACTCCACCGGGCAGACGGCAGCATTGCCCACACTGCTCGTAACAAAGCGGACCTCCTGGCCAAGCACTTCGCCTAAAAAATGTGCATCCCCGACCCTGAAAGACCATCTCCGCTACTCACTCAAATCGTGAAAGAAACACTAGAGACAGTGAACACAAATTAAGAGGAAGTGAAAGTGATACTCGCAAACTTGGACGAGAAAAAAGCGGTGGCGCCACAGGACATTAGTCCCCGCGTACTCCGACAGTGTGCTGCGGAGCTGGCGCGCCCACTCGCTTCACTCTTTAACCACTGCCTCAGCAGCGCCACATGGCCTGAAATGTGGAAGGGGAGTAGTGTGGTGCCTCTGCACAAGAAAAATGCAAAGACAGAGGCAAAAAACTACAGACCCGTGTCCCTGCTGCCTGTGCTGAGGCAAAGTGCTGGAAACTGTTGTGGCCTCGAGAGTCACGCGGCACCTCGAGAGACACCACCTGCTGAACAACAGACAGTTTGGGTTCAGGCAGGGGATGGTCGGCGGCAGACCTGCACCTGCTCCTCTCGACGGAGTGGAGTGGGGCCTTGGACCAAGGGAAGCCCACGGCTGTCGTGGCTCTTGACATCGAGGGGGCGTTCGACAGAGTGTGGCACGCAGCCCTCACCACAAAGCTCCGTGCTATAGGCGTGGACGGGGCTCTCCTCCAGCTCTTTTGAGAATTACTTGAGAGACAGACATCTCAAAGTAATCATCAATGGGCGGGGAATCAAATCCACAGCCCATAAGGGCAGGTGTTCCTCAAGGGAGCTGCCTCGGCCCTTTGCTGTGGAATGTGTATGTCAATGATCTGATGCACCTCGTTCCTACCGCGAAGGCGTTTGCAGATGACATAACACTATCCCACAGCTACGGAACTGGAGGAGGAAAGCTGCAGCCAACCACGACATCAACGCCACCCTGAGCCGTTGTTGCAGCCTGGGGAAGGAAGTGGCAAGTAAAGTTTGCCGCTCACAAAACCCAGCAGCTCACTATCAACAGGACAAGTAGAGCCCCGCGCCTCACCTTCAACGGGGAGACACTGACGCCGCGGGATGAGGTGGAGGTGCTGGGGGTCACTTACGACCGTAAGTTGACCTTCAGAACCCACGTGGAGCGACTCGCCAGAGAGGCCTCAGGGAAGCTGGCATCCCTGAGGAGAATCTCCTACCTCCTTGACGCCAAGGGACTGGAGTTACTCTATAAGGCGCAGGTCCGCTCCTCCTTGGAGTACGCGTGCCTGGCCTGGGGCGGCGCGGCAAACAAGCACCTAGCTCTCCTGGACAAGGTGCAGGACCGAGCGGCGAGACTCATCAGGAACAGTGTGCTCAGCCTTCAGCCTGCACTGCACACCCTCCAGCACCGACGAGACGTGGCGGGCCTCACCGTCATGTTCAAGGTGCAACAGCAACGGGTGCCACACCTACAGGCTCTCCGGCAGCCTGCCCGACATGCCGAAGTCACCACCAGAGCTGTCACACGTGCCCCTGGGGAGCTGCACCAGCCCAGGTGCAGAACGTGGCACCATCAAAGACAGTTTCTGAACACATACATTGGCTGGTGGAACGAGTTTGTTACAGTGCAGCCAAGTGTTGAGGGCTGGACCAGGCAGCAGTTCAACACTGCAGTGAATGTGTGGTTGCAACAGACAAACAGAGAGAGGCTTTCAGATAGAAGGCATTAACAGTGACTTCTTTAGCCTAAATTGTTGTATGAAATATGTAAAGTATATGTACAACAACTCTGTAAACACATATCATGTAGATTTGTATAAATAAAAAAAAAAAAAAAAAAAGAGAGAGAGAGAGAGAGAGAGAAGAGAAGAGAGAGAGAGAGAGAGAGAGAGAGAGAGAGAGAGAGAGAGAGGAGAGAGAGAGAGAGAGAGAGAGAGAGAGAGAGAGAGAGAGAGAGAGAGAGACGATAACAGGAAGCATAAAGCAATAAAAATACGCTACAAACGAGGGAACAGAGAAGAGGCAATAACGAGGGGACCAAAAGTGTAAGGAAAAATAGAACACGACAAACGAAGGAAGAGAGAAAGGAGATGATGAAGATAATAACCAAGAGGAGGCTGAAACGAGCATGTGAAACAGATAAAAACTTGTAGATTAATAAAGATAAGGAAGTTTACAGAATACAATAAAGATAAACTAAAGATATAAAGGCGGTGTTACATAAAAAGGGGCAAATTGTAGTTATAAAAGTATACGAGAAGGTATGAATTTTATATTAAGGAAAAAAAATTGGTAATAGGAAAATGAAACTAGGCCGAAGATAATGACGGTTTTATCCTCAGTTGATAAGTAGATCCGAATGGAGAAATATTACTGACTTTATGATATTTCAGTTGCCATGAGAGGATCGGATCAAGTTAAGATGATCCTTTGGGTTATGAAGGAGTTATGAAACATCTATAATAATTCTGTACCTTGTTCACTATAAGTTGTATTGAAATGGTTTAACTACTACTACTACTAGTACTGTTACTACTACTACTACGACTACTACTACTACTACTACTACTACTACTACTACTACTACTCTCTCTCTCTCTCTCTCTCTCTCTCTCTCTCTCCTCTCTCTCTCTTCTCTCTCTCTCTCTCTCTCCCCTATTTTATTTTTATGTGCTCTCCTTTTTATTGGTGTTCTCTTTTGCTACTGCCCTATCTTCCCCCTTTATCGTTATTTTCTGTTCCTCTACATCTTTTACAATCTTACACAACTTTTTTAGCAATGTTTCACTTTTTTCACTATTCTGTTACTGTTTTTTCCTTATAGTCACGCTGCCCTGCTTGTTTCATAACTTTCGTTCAGTCAGACTCTACCTACTTGGCGACGCATTTCTGTCCCCACACATTACTCCTGCTTTCCGTCACCTCCTGGGAAATGGGGCAGCAGGACACGAGGTAGCACATGAATACAGTAGTAGCAAACACACGCACATGTTTTTCCCTTCCTTGGTATTTCTCTCCTGGCGACTTTGTGTGTTATGCATGTAGCTCACTTCATAGAGACATTTCACTGCCTGTCTGCGCTACTTTTAACAGGATGTAGGAAGAGTTTGCAAAGTATATTTTTCTATGATATCTAGTGATAGTGCAGCAAGGATTCCATACCGCCAAAGGGAAAAGTAACCATGAAAATCTTACTATAAACTGTGGTGGAAGTTCCCAAGGGTGTTTTTTAATGATTCTAATGATATATCGATTAGAGTTTTGTATTATCAATGGGAAAAAGCAATCATGAATATCTGACTGATCGCCTTTGTGGCCTCTGAAAACTGTCTTTATGGGAGCAAAAACAAAGTTGTTGGTTGTGAATGCTGTGAGTGTAACCTTAATACTCGTACTGACATGTTCTCTTTACTGTGCCTGCGTCTTCTGATTTCATTCTCTTTCCTTTTCTCTCATTGAATCCATCCACAGCCACCACGAGGATGAACGCGGTACAAGTCTTCGTCATAATGCATTTGTGAAGGGAGAAACAGTGACTAACCAATCGAACACGTAATGGAAATAGGCAAATGAAACAAAGTATTCCAGCCACGGCCATCTAAAGGTCAAGAAAGACAGCTGTACAAAATAACACTTGGATGGCACAGAACAAGGAAGAGAGCAACAACGGATAACTCATGACACCACAGTGCAAGGAAGAGAACAGCACCAAATAACACATGACACTACGGAAAAAGAACAGAGAAGCACAAGATAACACTTTAAAAAATCGATCAGTTTTAACGGGATGAACAACCAGGGGAAAAAATTGTTATAATGCACTTGTGTACGAGGAAATAACATATATCCGAAGAAATACACAAATGTCGTAAAGAAATGAAGCGTTCGATACTAAATGATACAAATAAAATACGCCGGAAAGCATATAAAATCTGCTACAAAACAAGACAATGCAATGATAAAGTTATTTGAGGAAAAATAGCGACATTCACAGGAATACTTACAAAATATAGACAAATGAAGAATTCCCCAGATGAAATAACGCAAGCAGTGAAAATCTAGAAAAAAAAGTAAAAACAAAAGTGAATATAAAAAGTTAAAAAGAATTACAAAAGAAACAGCGAAATACTAAAGTTGAAAAGTGAAAACAACAAGAAAATCATGTTTGCAGCAAAAATAACACATTTGGTAGATTTAGGAAAAAAAATATCAACGCATTAGAGGAAAAGCCCAAATGTGTGTGTGTGTGTGTGTGTGTGTGTGTGTGTGTGTGTGTGTGTGTGTGTGTGTGTGTGTGTGTGTGCCCCCCGGGAAGCTCATGGAGGCCCTACTTTAGCGCGGTTAAATGCAAACTTGAGAGGAGGAAAAACAATTCTCTTTTAAGACCCGAAGAAAAACGGGAGTGTTGCGAGGAGAAACTAGAAGAAAAAAAGAAAAAAACAAAAGAAAACAACTACTTAGACGCCCTCGGCAGTCCGGCTCTGGCTCGAAGTTCCTTTGTGAAGTATCTGCAAATATACAAGAAAACTATTAAAAAAAGGAAAGAAGTGTAAGACCGATGACAGGTAAAAAGAGAAAAAAATAGGTAAGACTCCACTCGTAAATGCCCAAAAAGTTATGACAAGGAAGGAAACACGAGAAAATTGAATAAAAACTAGGTAAGGTTTAATGCAAAACAAATAAGAAACTTTGCCACTTTTTAATTTATACCAACTCCAGGAAATGAGAATGAAGGAAACGTGACGAAACAGTGAAAAACTGCGATAGACAACTTGAATCAGGTGTCTAATCATAATGGAGAGACAACTTGTTTGGTAATGTGATAAAATACACTCATTTCGTAGACATTCAACTAGTGGCTTCTTTATCTTAAGCTTAGAGGAACGAGTAGGGAGAGAAAAAAAATAAATCATCCAAGTAGTTTCATCAAAATGGAAACAAATTTGATAGATGATATAAGAAATACTCGTACGCCGTATATTGAAGACATAAACAATGATTTTCGATTCACGGGGATTGAAGACGAGGAAGGAGTCAGGTTCACCTATAATGAAAAGACTCCAATCGATAACTTAACAAAAAAAAAAAAAAAAAAAAAAACACGTAATTTGCTTGCCTTTAACCCGTGACCTTCGCCTTGCAAGGAGGAAAACCAGGAAGTGGGGGAAGGAAATAAATGAAGATTACCCAAACATAGATGCACTTAATTCGCAGACCTTCACATAGCGACCTTCACCTTACGCAGGAAAAGGAGGGATTGAGAAGGAAACACAAGGGAGATTGAACTGCGATGGCAACGACAGTTAACGAAGAAATCGGGGACTAGTTTGTCACCGCGGAGACCATAACAATCTATCAGGACTGAGCATCGCGGCTGAAACACACTGCCCCAATCCCCTTCCCCCTCCTCTTTTCTCCTCCTCCCATTCCTTCACCGAGAAGCGATAGTCAGGAGGCGAAATATACCACCTTACACACTGAACCCCTTAGACACAGCTGCCCAAAGAAGCTACCCGGCAAAATCCAGTGAATTACACGTCTAACGAATTGAATGAAAATTGATATAAGAAGAATTTTCAGAACATTTTGCTCTCTCATCACGAGAATTCTGAAAGGCCACAAGGATGACTAACCGGTTTCTCAAGAGTGTTGCTTCCGTTAATAATGTAGGAATCTTGTTAATCTATCACTAGAACCGTAGAAACACCCTGAAATAAAACAGTAAACCAGTGTAACTTCATCTACGTACAGTCTTTGGAAAGAGGTCGGGGTTTGGAGAAGAAACATTTCAGAATATGATCCAAATCTCATGAATTACATTAAAAGCTCCGCAAAAAAAAAAAAAAAAAAAATAGGAGCCCCCAGATTTTATACAATACGGCATCACTTCCTAGGGCAACTGTACTTTCCGCTGGTCACTATCGCTCCTCCCCTCACCATGAAAGAAGGTTCAATAACGCCTTTAGGTCTAATTTCCTGGTATTATCGGCAGCCAGTGTGAGGTGGAGGGCAAAATGTGGTCTATACATATGGACATTTGGGAAGTCAGTGATGATGGAAGTCATGTATCTATTTTACCAAAGGTGCTACGCCTAGAGAGAGAGAGAGAGAGAGAGAGAGAGAGAGAGAGAGAGAGAGAGAGAGAGAGAGAGAGAGAGAGAGAGAGAGAGAGAGAGAGTGGAAAATCGCCACTAATACCCTTAAAATAACTCCCACTACTCTCTCTCTCTCTCTCTCTCTCTCTCTCTCTCTCTCTCTCTCTCTCTCTCTCTCTCTCTCTCTCTCTAAGATAAACATGACGAATCAGCTCTGCCTGCATCATTAAAGCAAGCGCCACAATACGGCGGCTTTAAAGTGTCACGGTGGTTGCAGGCGCTCAGTTCTCACGTCATAAATGTGCTGTTTTTTTTACCTTCGTTACCAAATGATAGAGAGAAAAAGAGACAGCAAAAATATAATACTGATGATTAAGTATGATGGTACGTGACTATCTCTCTCTCTCTCTCTCTCTCTCTCTCTCTCTCTCTCTCTCTCTCTCTCTCTCTCTCTCTCTCTCTCTCTCTCTCTCTCTCTTCTTTCTCTCTCTCTCTATAATCCAGTGCTTTCTACATTTTTTTCTCATTTTTCTTTTTCCTATAAATTTACTCGACATTTTTAGCATTTATCTCTCTCTCTCTCTCTCTCTCTCTCTCTCTCTCTCTCTCTCTCTCTCTCTCTCCTCTCTCTCTCTCTCTCCTCTCTCTCTCTCTCTCTCTCTTACGAGTGAACACAATACACCGTGGCGTAATGAAGAAGCGATTCAGGAAAACATAAAGTACAGAAAGGGTTCCCAAAAACATCTCCTAAGCGACGCCAAACTTGAGAACGGTTCCGAAGTAGTTCCGTTTCCGCCCGTTTCAGTCTCTCCCCAACACGTTCACTTGAAAGAGGAGGCGTCCACTCAAGTTTCGTCGCCTTTAAGCCACAGAACAGACACAGCGGAGGGAAGGGGGGCGGTTGGAAGGCGTTCTCCTTGTCTCTTGAAAGAATGCGACACGTGGTTAGGTTAAAGAAGAACTGCGTCGTGTTTTCATAATAAGGACTTCACGAGGCGTCTGTGTTCTTTGGCGGAAAGTTTAAAGTGAAGCTCTGGTGAGTTACTGAATGGACCATTGCTGGGAATACAGGGAATGAAACGTGTTTTTTTAGTTTGTGTGAAGAGAATGTATACGCTAGCTTATGTTTGGAGTTATTTTCATGGGTTTAGTTGAACTGAAGCTGTGGTGAGTTACTGAAAAGAATATTTGTGAAAATAAAGATATTGACGGTTTTTTTCTGTAAAGGGAAAAACATATACTAGCTAGGGTCTTATTTCCATATCTTAAAGAGTTGAAATGAAGTGGTGGTGAGTTTCTGAAATGATCACTGGTAGGTATGGACAGACCGGGATGCTCTATAATGAATACTAGCTTCTGTTAGATGTTACTCTCTTTTAGGACTCAAAATAAGACAGAAGTGAATCACTTAAGGGAACCATTGGTGGAAATAAACAGACTGGGTTTGTGAAAAGATTATATAAATAATTATCATAGATCTTTTTTTATACTGTAGAGTTAGAAAGGAGGGAAAAGTGTGAAAATTAAGACATTATCTCTTTCACTACTATGATCGTCCTCTGTTAAAAAAAAAAAAAAAAGACACGCATGGGCACAGAAGACTGAAAAACAAAGACAGATGGTGGAAGAATACATAAAACAAAGGGGGAGACGAGTGAATGTGTGTTATAGAGAAAAGCCGGTAGAACAGTCGATGTAGTTTACCTTTAGTACGTGAAAAGTTGAACGTGTGAACCATAAAGTACTGAAATGTCGACCGAGTTCCTCCGTCAGATATAGTTCATTAAATATTCTCCCAATTATGAACAGACTTGAAACTTTGCGGAACATTTTACAACCACAATGAAAACGAACGCCCCCATTGAGTGTTTCGATCATTACGCGATATGTTCGTTCAGATCGGGGAGGACACTTATTGCGCTGACACTGCAGAGCGAAGTGGTCCGTAAATGGTTTTCCTTTCATCTACTGCAATTTGCATTCATTATTTCACCTCGTGTGTTTGTCTGCCTGCTTGTCTGTCTGCCTATCCTTTTATTTATCTTTTGTCTATCTATCTGTCTGTCTGTCTATCTATCTCATCATCTAGTTTCTCATCTATATCTATCTATCTATCTATCCGTCTGACTATCATTATTCTGCTGTGGTACCTCACCTGTCTCCGTGTCCAATTACTGTCACGCTACTTACCTAGCCTCACCTGTCCCTTGCTTTTTTAGTACCTTCGTTACCTACCAACTTTTTTTTCTTGACCAAAGTTATAAGTAATAGATTTATTGTCCAATAGTCTCTCTCTCTCTCTCTCTCTCTCTCTCTCTCTCTCTCTCTCTCTCTCTCTCGCTGGTCTGAATTCTTTTTAATGGCCACAGAAGTCCAATTAGCCTTAAATGGGAGAGAGGCACGGTGTCAGCGTCGTCAGGGAAAAGTTTTAATGAATTCAACCTGAACATTGGGAACCGTGAATGGCAAAATGTTAATCCGGAGCCGAAGAGTGAAAAGGTGAGGAGTGGAGCTCAGATTGCCAGTGGGAGAGAGGAGAGAGGAAAACACACTTTTTTTTTTTTATGTAGGAAGGACACTGGCCAAAGGCAACAAAAATCTAATAAAAAAAAAATGCCCACTGAAATGCCAGTCCCATACAAGGGTCAAAGCAGTGGTCAAAAATTGGTGGATAAGTGTCTTGAAACTTCCCTCTTGAAGGAATTCAAGTCGTAGGAAGGTGGAAATACAGAAGCAGGCAGGGAGTTCCAGAGTTTACCAGAGAAAGGAATGAATGATTGAGAATACTGGTTAACTCTTGCGTTAGAGAGGTGGACAGAATAGGGGTGAGAGAAAGAAGAAAGTCTTGTGCAGCGAGGCCGCGGAAGGAGTGGAGGCATGCAGTTAGCAAGATCAGAAGAGCAGTTAGCATGAAAATAGCGGTAGAAGACAGCTAGATATGCAACATTGCGGTGGTGAGAGAGAGGCTGAAGACAGTCAGTTAGAGGAGAGGAGTTGATCAGACGAAAAGCTTTTGATTCCACCCTGTCACTTACACCTCACACTCATCCCAACAAACACAGACGCACACACACACACACACCTGCTGGAAAAATAGATATTGAGGTTAGGTCAGGTGTCGGGCGGAAGTGAGCCACCTGACACCCCATCCTGTTCCCACACACACCTGGGTTCCTGCCTTCTCTAAAGCAATAGAATACAAGTGCAATGAGCCGTCAACAGGAGGCTATACGAGTATGGGAAGGCAAGGCAAAGGACAGGCAGAGAAAAGCGAGGTTAATGTTAAGAGAAGGTAAGAGAGAGAAGATGTGGAAGAAAACAAACAGACAGAAAGGTAAAGGAAGGGTTAGAAAAGGATAAAAAAAATAAAAGAAATGCTACGTTAAGGTTAAGAGATCATACTAAAGGCAAGGTATGGAAGAGCAAAGAGACGAAAGTAAAAGAAAAGATTAAAACAGGCAAACTTGAGGCAACAGAACGATAGGTAAAGGTAAAAGTAAGAAAGATTAGAGTAGGAAAAACAAGAGACGAAGAAAAGCTTAGGTTAAAAGACGATACGAAAGGGAAGGTGTGTAAGAGAACAAAGAGACAGTGAAAGATGAATGGAGGATTAGAGCAGACAAACCTGAGGCAAAATAAATGCAGAGGGGAAGGCGAGGAAGGGAACAAAAAGACAGTGAAAAGGAAAGGAAGGATTGGATAAGAAAAAAAAGTAGAAAACTAAAATGTAAAAATATGCACGAAAGACACACACAGTTAAGGGAAATACAATAGAATAAATGGAAAGGAGGAAAGAAGCAAAAAAAAAAAAAAGATGAAAATAGTAAAAAGACGAAGGATCACTACAAAGCTTGAATAATGTAAGGAAGAAATTTACAGTTATAAGAGAAAACAAATAAGAGGAAGGAGAAAACCAGGTAAGGATAAAAAAAAAGGTTGAGAAAGGAACACAGAAGTAAAGTTAAGTATATATGGAAGGGATGAAGGAGAAAAAGAAAGTTACAATAATGGAGCATGCACAGTAGCGGCAATATAAAGCCAGGGAAATTAAAAATAAAGTTAAGAAAGGAAAACACAAAGGGAAGGGCAAGGAAAAATGAGGCAGATAAGATAAGGGCCAGTTTAGAGCAGGCAGAGAAGAGGCAGAGGGAAACTAAATAAAGATAAGAGAGAAAGAGAATAATAACTGAGGGTGTGGAGACGGAAATCAATAGGCAATTGATAATAAGGGAAAGATAAGAGCAAGGAACTAATGAAGGAGAGAAGCAGAAAATAGAAACTGGTAGACATGGAAGGGATAAGAAAGAATGTAACTAATGGAAAAAAATAGAGAAAAAAGACAGAGAATAATAAAGAAGAGGAAAAGGGACGAACGGTTGAATAGCTGGGATAGATAAGGAGAACAGAACAGGGGCTTGGAATGAACAGGAAGGACAGGGAGAACAGAGACAAAAATGGGAGAGACACAAAAAGGAAAAAAAAGGGAAAGAAAGGCAGGAAAAAGTAAAAAAAAGGAAAGAAAGGCAGGAAACTATAAGAAAAACAAGAAAAGAGAGATAACGAATGAAAAATAAGGAGAAAAAAAGGAAAAAGATGGAAGCAAAAAGATGTAGATAATGAAGGGAACATGAGATGGTAAAAAAAAGGGGAAAGAAAATTAGGAAAATATAAGGAAAACCTAGAAAAGGAGAGAGATAATAAATCAAGAATAAGAAGATAAAAAAAAAAGAGGAAAAGTTGGAGGCGAAAAAGATGTCAATAATGAGAGTAACCAGACACATAGAAAATAAAAAGAAACGATAAGAGAGAAAACTGCAAGAAAAGAATATAAAAACAAAAGAGAAAACGTACAAAATAACAAAAACAAACAAGCAAAAAATAATAACAGAAAAGAAAACGTAAGATCCTCACGATATCAGTGACAAAAAAGAAGGTAAGAAAGAACTGGCGGGATATGCAATCAAGGCTGAAAGGTGTGGTCAGGTAAGACGAGGGGCGGGGAGCGAGGCAGGGGTGATGGAGGCAGGGATAAGAAGGACAGGGATGAGAAAGACAGGGGTGAGAGAGGCAGTGAGAGAGGCAGGGTGAGGGAGACAGGGATGAGAAAGGCATCGGTTAAAGAGGTAGTGAAAAAGACAGGGGTGAGGGAGATAGGTGAAAAAAGCAGTGAAAGAGGCAGGGGTGAAAAAGACAAGGGAGAGGGAGGCAAGGGTGAGAAAGACAGACGTGAGAGAAGCAGTGAAAGAGGGAGGATGAAAGACTCCGGGGAAAGAGAGGCAGCGAAGGAGGCGAGGTGAGGGAGGCAGGTTACTTTGCCACTCTGAGGGACTCGTGCTTCGGAGTAATTTGTCTGATGGGGGGGGAGGGGGGAGAGGAAGGTAATGCTGTCGGGGACGTAATGACTTCGTGAGAGATAATTTGTTGTGGTTCCCGAGATCAAGACGAGCTACCTGTTCTCCGCCTGATTCTCTTGTCCTCGCGTGCTCTAACCTACAGTAATGACTTGTTTTTGTCCTCGTCTTGTTCTTTATCTTGCTCTTGTTTTCTGTTGTTAGCTTATCTTATTCCCGTCCTCGTTTTATTGTGATTCTCTTGTCCTCGCGTGCCCTAATCTATATCAATTAGTTGTTTTCGCTCTTCTTTTATTCTGTGTCTTATTTATTCTCTTAGTTTCTCTTCGCGTGGGAGATAATTGTTGGGCTTATCCTATTCTCGTTTTCTTCTGTTTCTCTTATCCTCGCGTGCCCTAATCCACTGTAATTGCTTGTTTTCACTCTCGTTTTCCCCTTTGTCTTGTTTTCCTTTCCTTTTCTTAGCCTCTTTTTCTGTGGGAAATCTCTGCTACGTTTATCCTATTCTCGTTCTCGCTTTCATCTGCTTCTCTTGTCCTCGCCTGCCCTAAGCCACTATAATCTCTTGTTTTCTTTCTCGTTTCATTCTCTGTCTTTATCTAGCGTTTTATTCCGAGTGTGTGTTTCCCACATGATAATAGCTAACTTCCTATCCTCGTCTCGCTTCAAAATTCTCACAATCTCATGCTCTGTCATTAACGTCTCTTCCTTTGCGAAAGATCTATTTCATTCCCGAGATCTGGACAAGTTATCTATTATCTCTTCATTTTGTGTCCCTCTTCTGGCCTCGCATTGTGTGTTTAGCTAATAGTTCTGTCGTATTAACCGCCATACTAGGAAATAATATAGGGGACACTTGAAGTTACCAGTTGAAGTTACATGAGTTTTTAAGGATGTTTTTACGGCTCTAGTGACAGATTAACAAGATTTCTACATTATTAACAAGAGACATACTCCTGAAAACCCGGCTAATCATCTCTGTGGCCTTTGAAAGCAGTCGTGGTGAGAGAGCCAAGCGTTTATGAATATGAGTCTAACTGTTCTCATCATTCCACGCACAGATTTCCAATTAAAATAGTAATCTGATACACCATCTTAGAAAACGGAGAACAGGCGAGCACAGGTAACGGGAGAAAGAAACAAACATAAATAGGGGATTTTTTTGCTATTTTCTTATGTCAAGTGCCCCGTGAAAGGACGATCAAAGAGCCATCAGTCTCGCGGGGGGAAGGGATCCACCTTCTCGCCGGGGTAGAATAACAAGTGAATGTCTGGCGGCGGCGGCGGCGTGCGTAGGGAGTCTTGGAACAACAGTCGCCCGAATTCAGAAACTCTTTGCGCTCTCACGATGACTATTTTCAAAGGCCACAGAGATGATAAGCCGAGTTCTCAAGAGCGTTTTTCCTTTTAATAATACATAGACCGTGCTTATTTGTCACTAAAACCGTAGAAAAAAAAACATACTCAAAAAACCGTGTAACTTCAACTAAAGCCTCTTGCAAGTAGTCTGAGGGCAACGTACGCCTTCATAACCCTAAATCTTGAGTACAGGAAGAGCCGCGTCCTCCTGGCAGGGGACGAGGTAACCGGCCAAAAATACGAAGGAAAAACGAGGTGGGACGACACGCGCGGTCCAAGAGGCAGCGGGAACACAGTGCAGCATCATACTTCTTTCCCTGGACGTAGATGAGGAGAGCAGGTGAAAAGGAGTGGAAGGAGAAAGAAAAGAGGGAAGAATGTAAGAGAGGAAATAGAGGAGAGGGGGAGAATGAAGAGAATGTAGAAGAGGAAGTAGAGAAAGGAGAAAACGAGAGAAAAATAGAAAGTAAGTAGAAGGTAGAGAAAGAAGAAAATGTAGAAGAACAGGTGGAGTAAAGAGGAAGGAGATAGAAGAGAGGGGAGAATGAAGGAGAGGAATTGGGAAGGAGAGGAAGGAAAACGAAGGAAATGTAGAAGAGGAAGTAGAATAAGAAAAAAAAAAGAAGAAAAAGAAAGAAGAAAGTAGAGAAATAAGAGAATGTAGGAGAGGTGAAGTGGAGAGGGAGGAGAAAGAAGAGAGAGAGGGGAATATATCATAATTAACTTTTCTGGACGTGGAATGAAAGTAGAAAGTAGAGACGAGAGGGAGAAAAACAGGGAAGGAGAGAAGGTATAACACTTTCTCCTTCAAGACGTAAGATAAAGGAAGATAGTAGAGAGTAGAGGGAGAGACAGAGAGGAGCAAATGTATCATAATTTCTTTTCCTGAAATTAAGAGGAGAGGGAGAAGTAGAGAGGTGAGGCAAGTGAAAGAGGAGAGAAGAGGATCCATCATACTTTCTTTCCATGGAGGTGAGAGGAAGGAGAGAGAGAGAGAGAGAGAGAGAGAGAGAGAGAGAGAGAGAGAGAGAGAGAGAGAGAGAGAGAGAGAGAGAGAGAGAGAGAGAGAGAGAGAGAGAGAGAGAGAGAGAGAGAGAGAGAGAATGCTTTGAGTTGCACCGACACACCCTTAGCACGCTACCAGACCTGACCTTCGCCTTGTTTTGGACTCTACAAGTTTCAGAAAGCAAGCAAAACAAGTAAAGCAAGTAAAACAAGAAGACGAGGACCCGAGCCCCGTGTGGTTAGTCAGGCAGTAACTTTCAAACAACTGCGTCCCAACATGGAGTAGTCAGAAGGCTCTCTCCTCTCAACCCCCCCCCTTCCCCCGCTGAATCACTTAATTGTGGCGTCCCGGTGGTTATGTCCCGCGTGATGTGTACTTGTGAATATATGTAAATAAAGAATATGAGGATTTTTCTTTACTGGTTCATTGCAAGGCCGAACTTCAAGGTAGCGTAGAAATCAAAGAGTTTACCTTAACTTTCTCCCCACGTACAGAGAGAGAGAGAGAGAGAGAGAGAGAGAGAGAGAGAGAGAGAGAGAGAGAGAGAGAGAGAGAGAGAGAGAGAAAGAGAAAGAGACCGGCTGACCCACTCACCAACCGACCGACAAACAGACAGACCGAGAAACGCAGAAACAGTAAAGCGATAGATATAACTCGATACAAGGCTGTTTGGTGGCTGTTCGGCTCCTCTACGGGAATATGAGCCGGGAAGTCGTTTAATCTAAGAGAAGCAGGATGAGAGGACTATTTTAGCCGAGTAATGGGCATGTTGGGCTTGGTGGATCAGCGGGGTGGTATAGACAGTTGGATCTGCTGGAGATAAAAACTACAATACCAGGTTTTGGGTTTATATAGAAGGGCAGTGCTTTATATAATCGTGAAAGGGGACCACACGGGTATTACTGCGCTGTGGCATTGAGGGCTTTGTATGATGGGATGGTGTTGTGGCTTCAATCTTGGAACGGGACATGATGATGATAGGAACATACGAACATAAATAAGGGGAAACAAGGGAAGGTGCATGAAAATAAGTACAGGAAAATAAGGAAAGCTCCTAAAACATAAGGAAAAATTTGGGATGCTGCATGAAGATGAGGGAAAATATGGGAAGCTGCAAGAACTTTAAGGGAAAATAAGGGAAGCTGCAACATAAATAAGAGAAAGTAAGTTAAGCTACAAGAACTTAAGGGAAAATTTGGGATGCATGAGCATGAGGGAAAATAAGGGAAGCTGCAAGAACAAACTCAGGGAAAATAAGGAAAACTGAAATAACAAACTCAGGAAAAATAAGGGAAGCTTCTACATAAATAAGAGAAAATAAGAGAACCTGGATGAACATAAGGGAAAATAAGAAGCCCGTCAAGCCTAAATGTGACAGTTTCTCGTATGATAGACTGGAAAACGAAAGAAAAGTTTTGGTGAAGGTAAAGATAATGCAAGAATGTAACGAGCGAAAATATGTAGATAACTAAGCAAAATATGTTTGGAATTCTCAGATTTTGGGCAATTGAGAGAATGTGATGTTAGACTAAAGAGAGAAAGAAAAATAGATGTACGCACGTAAGAAAGAAATTATAAAAGAAAAGGTAAGAGAAACACACACACACACACACACACTTAGAGCACCACAGCAAATGGCGCTCGGGAGTTTAGGATAATGGGAAGGTCAAATGAAAGTTACGAGCAGATTCCCAAACGAAGCCACAGTCACCAGCTGCGTCCTGAGGCGGCCACACGCGTCCCCTCACGCCCGCCTCTTTGTGGGTCACGGGGGGAGGGATACAAAGGAATACAAAGAAAGCTTCACTCAGCAAAAGATCTCCTTTCCCTGACTTGGCTGTTTTAATGTGGTACAGTAACCATTCTAAGAGTAGGAAGGCCAGGAAAGCAAAGCAGAAGGCTCCCCACCCGCTACTCACAACACCCAAAACCGGCCTGAAAACAAACGACACAGTGTTGCAGTGAAAAACTAACAGGAGAAAAGAAGAAAATTAAAATCTCAACATGAAATCTACGAGTAATGAAAATAAGGCATAGGTTTCAATCATGTATAATGCATTTGTGCGGATGTGTGGGTGTGTGGGTGCGTTTGTGGGTGTGGGCACGGGGTGGGTGTGACGGCGTGGTGAGGCCGCCTTGATTGCTGTTGGGAGGCAGCATTTAATCACGCCGTCTTCTTTTTAACTTTCAACTCGCTAAAGATTCAGTATTTATTTTATATTATATACTTAGTTTGCTGGAAAAGTGTCGACGCTCTTTGAACTCCCGAGACTCCTCAGGCGTATGACTCTATATTAATGGGAAAGGCTCGGTAAATAAAACCACAATATTTATAAAGTGCAATTACTCTGTTCTTTATCTGAATCTTTCAAGCTTATCTTAATCTACATAAAAGGAGACTGTTCAGTATTTATATAGTACAATTGTGTATTATTTTCTACATATTTCTGAAGTTCTGAAGTATACCTTAATTTGCATGCAACCAGACTCGTATTTATATTGTCCAATTAGTAATATTCTCTCTCTCTCTCTCTCTCTCTCTCTCTCTCTCTCTCTCTCTCTCTCTCTCTCTCTCTCTCTCTCTCTCTCTCTCTCTCTCAAGGTTCTTTCATGCATATCTAAGTCCACATAAAAAGAGGCTGTTTTAGCATTCATGAGCCACGAGTAAGGTGAATAATTTGATCAAGTTTCAAATCTAATAGATACGAGTTTTCACTAGCATCAATCCCTCCACCTGCGATAGGAAGAAAAGTTATATTTTCCTGCAAAAACACGTATTTCCTAACAAAGAAGAAAATTTTAATGGTTTCCCGCTAAACTGCAATACGAAAGTGCCTCTCGGCAGCGCGATTCTTAAGCTTAGAGGTTGTATTCTTTCTCGACTTGAGCAATTGGTTTTAAGATTGTAGATCCTGATAAAGACGTTTATTTATTTATTTTCCCTACTTTCCTACGCTCCGAAAACATCGTATATTTCCCTTATATAATTTAAACTTTTCGTCTATATCATGTGAAAGACATTAAAAGAAAAGCGAAGCTACAATGTCCATCACGAGGTCCATCGCAATCATCAGCCTTGAAATGTAACAATAGTGAATCTCATGTACGCCTCTTTCATTTGCAGCCTTTACCAGTCCGCCACCCACCACAACCTACATTACTTTCCTTGCAGCTTCTCGTCTTTAACAAACTCCAAGGATACCCCACAACTGTGCCCCTGGAGATCGGCCCCGTTCCGCCCCACCCCGCCCGGCCCCGCTCCGATACACAGCCCTCGTCGCCCCGTCTTGCGGCCCTCGGCTGCTGGCGGCCCTTGGATCATTCCCGTCCCACGCCACAGTCCAGGAATCCTGTCCTCCCGTCAGCCATCCCGTCCCGCACCTCTGCAGGCCAGCCAGCCCCTCAGTCCGGCGTGACTCTGAGGTGGTCGCTGACGGACTCGTGTGGTGAACTTAGCAATCCGCCAAACAGACAGACTTATAAAGAAAAGAAAGACATATTTGGGCCTTCTCATCTACGTCGGCAAGAAATTATTTTTTGACGCACCTGCTGTGCTGCACATGCTTGTTATTCCGTGACTCTGGATCTGCAAGGTTTCCGGGTGAAGAGTGAAGACTTTTGTGGTGACGTGTTTGCCTGAGGAGGAGTTACTCTGCCAAGTCGTAACGTTTCTCTGCGACTGTGACGGAGGGGAAGCTCCTGTCTCGACGCTTAAGATTATCTCTGCTCACAAAAAGATTCTCTCGAAAAGATATATATTTACTAAAGTGATACAAAAGAGACTGGACGTTAAGCTAACCTTCTGAGTCTTCCTAACCATTTGGTGCTTCTTGTTCCGGACTGTTCGGTGTCCAGCGGCCGCGCGAGGCAGCTTCTCAAGGTACCGCCCCTTGACCGTGCGGTGGATCCTTGCCAGGCGCTCAGGAAAGGCCCAGCACCAGAGGAGAAAGCTGTGAACAGTATGCAAACCTGTACTTGTGTTGTCTCCGTGTGTTGTGATCGGTCAGTGCGGGAGTGAGTGAGGGAGGAAGTGTCTCTAGAGTCCCGTGTTTCTCTCTCCATGAAGACACCCTCGCCCAGGGCTCCGGGAGAACACGCCGCGCACCGAGTACAAACAAACTCAACTCCGACTTTATAACCTTCTCTCCCGCATCACAATCGTTACCTTGGTTTGAGCTCAAGTAAGGAGGAAAGAATATGAACCTCAACGGAGCACCATCGTCTGTCTGTCTTCTTTCAAGCAATAAGTAGAACCTTAAGTGTTTCCACATCTCGTCGAATTTCCAGTACCAAGACCTGAGCGTCCAAGATGGCGGGAAGATTCGCAGGCGCCCGCATGGGCATGAGTGCCCAGAAGAAGAATGAGACTGCTATGAACAAACGCAACCGGAGCAAGGTAAGGCGGCCCTCACGTGTGGTAGCAGGCGGCATGTCCATCCCTCCTACAGGTTTTGCTGACCCGGAGGAGGAGACGACAGCCGAGCCTAACACACGTCCCACACCAGGTAGCAGTAAGTTCCCTTCTACTAGTTGTGGCCAGCAGTGGGTGTGGTGTCCGTGTTCTGTGTGTGATGTTGTGGCGTCCGTGTTAAGTATCCACCGCCTCAGGTACGAGTACGTTCGGGGCAAGGTGACGCGCCCTTCAAGTGTCCAGGGGCGAGGGCGTCTTGGGTCTTACTTCCTCTGGTTATGGTGTTCTGGTGACGTTGGCGTGGTGTGCATGACGTGCCGTCCAAGTATTTCATCTCTGATCATTTCCGTCTCGGGACCATGAATGCACACCTCCTTCCTCTCATTGCTTATCATATTAGAAGTTATTACATTCTTAGCGGGTCTGAGAAGCAAGTCTATGCTGCAGACATTAAATCAGTCTTATATCTTGCAAATGCATTCTTATCTGCCTTTGCTTCTTGGCCGATACATGACCTTGTGTTAGGGAAGAGTTCTACTTGTATATTTTCGCAGTCATGCTGGAAATCATTACATTCTTACCGAGTCTGAGATGCAAGTCTGTGCTGCGAACATTAAATCAATCTTCTTTCTTGTCACTCTCACTTTTACATCAATTCTTATCTACATTCGCCTCTTGACTAACACATCACCTCCTGCTGGTGAAGATTTGTACTTACATTTTAACTTTAAACCAGTCTTCAACTTTGTCACTCACAGTCGTAAAGTCATTCCTGTCCACATTTCCCTTTTGACGAATACATAGCCTCGTGTTGGGGAAGAATTTTACTTGTAAATTTTCAGTCATGTGAAAACTCCTTACAATTTTAGCGAGTGTAAGCTACAAGTCTGTGGTGCTGGCTGGAGAATGTCGCTTCATTCAGCTAGCCCTTCATTCTCGTCCCCTTCAATCCGGCAAGGCAGACCAGGGCTAGTTGGCACACTTTGTACATTCTCAGTGATGGAACAAAACTACATAGATTTTTTGTTTGTTTATGCTTTTATTGAAAGATAGAAACATTCATCTTACTTTCCATGAAAAAAAAACTTTTTAAACCAAAGCTCTGCATTACCTAGAAAAAAAAAATAATAAGTGCGCCAGCATGCCCCATATAAGGGGTAAGTTGACACACACTATGGAGTAAATTGGCACATTACATATAAATAGCAAATTACATGTATGCAACTGTAAGTTTAGATGCATGATATCTGTAAAGCTAATTTTTATGAAGATTAAGTTCAATCAACGGAAAAAAAAAAAATTTCCTTACTGAGGAAGTAAGTTAATTTCTATGTTGGAACCATCTCTAAAAATACAAGACAAAAATTTGTTCAGGAAGCCAATTCATATATGTACCAACATACATGTAACACAAAAATATAAATCAAATATAAAATGAAAATGGACAGGTAATAAAAGACAAATGTTAATCATATATAGTTGGTAGTGTGGCAATTTTCCCCATTGTCTTCATGCCACCTTGCCCCATCCATACCACTAATTGAAACAAACGATTTTCGTACAGATTTAAGAAATCTGTTATGATCTGTTTCAAGAGTAAACAGTCCTTAAACCCTGAGACAGATTGTGGCTAAAATGAATATCACTCATCTGTAACTAGATGCATGTGACAACAAACTATAGCACTGAAAATTTACTCACCAGCACCAAAATTAAACTTTTCTCACTGCAATCAAATAATGCGACCTTCTAACGTGGCTGCATGTTGGTGAGTGAAGCCCCTCCAGGTGATTAGCTGGTGTGAATACCACCGCTGAAATTACTTCAAATGTGCCAACTTACCACTGTTGCCAACTTAGCCCGGCCTCCCCTACTTGGTGCGCGGCTGCGGCGTCAGTGGCGCGGGCGTGTCGTCAGGGTATGGGTCGTCTTTCAAGGGATATACGAGAACGTGTGGGCGAGGCTGTATCCTCCGCTGGCGTTATCTGCACTGCATTTTGACAAGGATTAGAATGGCACTGTGAAATGAGAGTCTTGTTTTATTTTTGTTTGGTGTTTCCTGTTGTTTTGTCTTATCTCTTAACCCTCTGACTGCTGATGACACACGTGATATTACTCAAGCAACTTTGCACAGTTTTGCTTACAACGAACAGTAAAAGGTTCTATGAGATATTCGGTGGCAACCTTTGTTGTGACAGTAATCTTTTAAAATCCTCATTTAAACTTATGCAAGGCTGTTATACGAAGCTAAGAAGCTGCAGCAGTCAAAGGGTTAGCAAAGTCTGTCTTTTTGTGTGAGGTGGTTTATAATCCTGTCGTCACACATTCCGTCGGTCAATCTATTAATCAGTCATCCAGTCAGTCAGTCAGTCACTCAATATGAACAAGTTTTTCTTTTCTATGTAATGCCTTATTGTGTGTACTTGTCTGACTTCGGCTTCCTTACTATTCAAGGAGAGGATTTCCTTGACCAACAGCGTGGGAGGCAGCACCATCATCACCCAGGTTTGGGATAATGGTGAAATTATGTGTTGTGATAGCACCGAGACAATTACTGACTTCACCCATCCTGGTAGAATTTACTCAGCGCTGTTATCCTCTCCTAATACTGCCTTCCTCAAGTGAACGGTCATTAATTGTTGTTGTGTTCTCAGCTCCATGTTATATCACCGCCTGTTTGGCTCTGTTTCTTCAATCACTTGGACGTGATGTGATATTTTCATTTCCGTAACTAGTGACAGCAGTATTGTCGTGAACGTAAATGTAGTGTTTTTATTTTTTTATTTAATTTAGTTAATTACGTAAGGAGTGTGAAGCATTCAGTTTTTCATATAATTCTCTTTTTAAGAAAATAAATGCATAAACAGTTGAATCATAAACAAATAGTACTATAATCTATAATCTGCTTGTTTTCAACACGTAGGGATAATTTGCAAGTGTAAGCTGGAATATCAGTATTTTCCCTTTTAATTTTTTTTTTTTTTTCCGTTCTCTTTGCGTGGATAACAAATTGATCAGAGTTCATGGTGGTCAGTAAGTGTCCGTTGCCATGACGACCTGCAGGCCTGAGATGATCCCGGAAAGGTCAGTCACGTCATCCCGGAAGGAGGAAACAAAATGCGACAAATGAACAATATAAGTTTAGGGAAAAAAAAAAAAAAGAGTAGAATAATACAATTATTCAGAAAGGCGGAAATGGAAGCAGAAATCAAGGAATGAAAGTAAGCAAGTCGATGAGTGGACATGAGATGATTACAATTGATGCTGTAATATTTAACGTATGAATTGATCAAACACAAAGCAATTTGAGGGAAAGTTGCTTGTAAACATACTTGAGACTGGAAGTGCAAAAGTGGCAGAGAAAAGCACGCACACACACACACACACACACACACACACACACACACACACACACACACACACACACACACACACACACACACACCTCAGTATTCGTGTAGGTTGAGTAAATTCGCGTTCGCGAGACTAGAGCCGCGAGGTGTTGACCCAGCGTGCCTCCCTCCCTTTCTCCTTCTCTTCCCTCTCACCTTTCGCACCTTTCTGTCTCCCTCCCTTTTTGTTACAATATTTCTTATTTTTATTTTTATTTATTTATTTATTTTTTATGGAGGGGCACCAGCCAAGGGCAACAAGATTATAATTAAAAGAGGCCACTGAGGTGCCGGTCCCCGAACAGTTAAAAAGTGGTCTTCAAAAATTAAAGGATAGGTGTCTTGAAACCTCCCGCTTGAAAATAGGAAGGAGGAAATACAGAGGTGGAAAGGGAATTCCAGAGTTTACCGGAGAAAAGAGTAAATGATTGAGAATACTGGTTAACTCTTGCATGCATTAGAGAGGTGGACAGAATATGGGTAAGAGAAAGAAAAGTCTTGTGCAGCGAAGCCGTGGGGGGAGGGGAGGCATGCAGTTAGCAAGATCAGAAGAGCAGTTAGCATAAAAATAGCGGTAAAAGATAGCAAGAGATGCAACACTGCGAGAGACACACACACACACACACAGAGAGAGAGAGAGAGAGAGAGAGAGAGAGAGAGAGAGAGAGAGAGAGAGAGAGAGAGAGAGAGAGAGAGAGAGAGAGAGAGAGAGAGAGAGAGAGAGAGAGAGAGAGAGAGGGGGGGGAGCTGAAGACAGTGAGTTAGAGGAGAGGAGTTGCCAAGACAAAAAACATCTGATTCCACCTTGTCTAAAAGAATCGTATAAGTGAAACATCCCCCTATACATGTGAAGCATACTCTATCCCTATACTACATCCCCTATACATGTGAAGCATATGGGGAGAAAAAAACTGGCGGAGACGACTCAGAACGCCTAAGTTCATAGAACTTGTTTTAGCTAGAGATGAGATGTGAAGTTTCCAGTTAAGACAGTAAAGGATAGTAAATTAAAAATAAAGTAAAGTTTACTTTAGAAGTAAAGGATAGACCGAGAACGCTCAGTGTAGAAAAGGGAGACAGTTGGATGTCACTGAAGAGGAGGGGATAGTTATCTGGAAGGTTGTGTCGAGTTGATAGATGGAGGGATTGAGTTTTTGAAACACTGAACAATACTAAGTTTGTCCTGCCTCAATCGGAAATTTTAAATATCAGAAGTCAGGCGTTCTGTGGCTTCCCTGCATGAAATGTTTACTTCCTGAAGGGTTGGACGTCTATGAAAAGACGTGGAAAAGTGCAGGGTGGTTTCATTAGCGTAGGAGTGGAAAGGACAGGAAGTTTGGTTTAGAAGTTCATTGATGAATAATAAGAAGAGAATGGGTGACAGGACAGAACCCTGAGGAACACCACTGTTAATAGATTTAGGAGAAGAACAGTGACCGTCTACCACAGCAGCAATAGAACGGTCAGAAAGGAAACTTGAGATGAAGTTAAAGAGAGAAGGACAGTAGCCGTAGGAGGGTAGTTTGCAAATCAAAGCTTTGTGCCAGACTGTATCACAGGCTTTTGATATGTCTTAAGCTAGCAGCAAAAGTTTCACCAAAATCCTTAAATGAGGATGACCAAGACTCAGTAAGGAAAGTCAGAAGAAAGAGCGGCCTTGACGGAACCCATACTGGTGATCAGACAGAAGGTTCTGAAGTGATAGATTTTTAAGTATCGTCCTGTTGCAAGGAGACTAGAAAACTTAGGGGAGGTATGAAATTAAAGGAACAGGACGGTAGTTTGAGGAATTAGAACGGTCATCCCTATTTAGGAACAGGCTGAATGTAGGCAACTTTCCAGCAAGAAGGAAAGGTAGATGTTGACAGACAGAGCTGAAAGAGTTTGACTAGGCAAGGTGCAAGCTCGGAGGTACAGCTTCGGAGAACAGCTAGGAGGGACCCCATCAAGTCTATAAGCCTTCCGAGGGTTTAGGCCAGCGAGGGCATGGAAAACATCACTGCGAAGGATTTTAATAGATAGCATGAAGTAGTCAGAGGGAGAAAGAGAGGGAGGAACAAGCTCTGAATCATCCAAGGTAGATTTTTTGCAAAGGTTTGAGCGAAGAGTTCACCTTTAGAAATTGATGAGATGGCAGTGGTGCCACCAGCTTGAAATAGAGGAGGGAAAGGAGAAGCAAAGTTTTAGATATGTTTTTTGGCTAGGTGCCAGAAGTCACAAGGGGAGTTAGATCTTTAAAGATTTTAACACTTTCTATTAATGAAGGAGTTTTTGGCTAGTTGGAGAACAGACTAGGCATGATTCCCGACCGAAATATAAAGTGCATGAGATTCTGGTGATGGAAGGCTCAAATACCTTTTTGTGGTCCACCTCTCTTTTATGTGCAGAACGAGAACAGCCTGTGTTAAACTAAGGTTTGGAAGGTTTAGGAGAGAGAAAGAGCGAGGAATGTACGCCTCCATGCCAGACACTATTAACTCTGTTATTCGCTCAGTACACGGAGACGGATCCCTGACACGGGAACCAGTAGTCATACTGGCGATCAGATATAATGTTGTGAAGTGATAGATGTTTAAAAATATTCCTGTTGAGGATAGATTAAAAAAAATACTTTAGAGAGGAAGGAAATTAAAGCAATGGAAAGGTAGTTTGAGAGATAAGAACGGCCACCCTTTTTAGGAAGAGGTTAAATGCAGGCAAATTTCCAGCATGGAGAAGAGGTAAATGTTGAACCACGGAGGCACAGTTTCGGAGAACAGTAGGAGGAATCCCATCAGGTCTATAAGCCTTCCGAGGGTTAAGGCCAGCGAGGGCATGGAAAACATCATTGCGAAGGATCCTGACAGGTAGCATGAAGTAGACGGAGGGTGGAGAACAGGAAGGAACAAGCCATCAATCATCCAAGGTAGAGTTTTTAGCAAGTGAATTATTTCATTTTCTAAACGTACTGGAGGAAACGCACAAGAGATGAGAGCACCAGGCGACCGTCGTGTTTGGGAAGTGCAATCACTAGAGTTGGACGCGGCCGAGTGGTGACGGTCGTGGCGGCAGACTGAGGGAGGCGGCGCCACGTCTCTGCCTGAGCCACACCAAAGGCTGAGGAGGCAACACCCAGGCCATGGTGGGTGGAGGGAGTCTTTCTCTTGCACAACACCAGAGTAACACGCTGTGCTTTCTTCAGTCACCGTTCACAGCAATTCCTCAGTGCAGCGCAACATGTTCTCACGTGTCACTCCGCACTTTCTTTTCATTCTTTTTTAAATATTGATTGTTATTTTTTTTTACTCTATCATTTATTTATTGTTATTCATTGATTACATATTTATTTGTTTATCTATTTATTTTCGTAAATTCATTTATTTATTAATTGATTTGTTGAACTAATTTCATTTGCTTATATTCTATTTCAATTAATATTATATTTTACTTATTATATTTATCTATATTTATTTATTAATTTCCAATTATTCATTTGCATTTTCATTTTATGTAATAATATTTTATTCTTATTTTTATTACATTTTCCTCTTATTTATTAAGTGTATTTTTTTTTTATATATTCTATTACATTTATTTATTTTTATTTTATTTTATCTATTATAATTAATTTATTCTATTACATTTATTTTTTTTATATTATTTTATCTATTATAATTAATTTATTTTCTATTTCACTGAATGTGAGGACGGGTCGCATTTTTCCTATGGCAGTATATGCGCTCCCCTGTGATGACGGCCGACTGTCGCTCCGAAACTAGTCACTAGATATTCTAGGAAACACTTTCATTGTCATTCCCACACAAAGATACCTCGACATGTATGACTAAACCTGACCCAACCTAAACCTAGCCTAACCTAACCTAACCTAACCTAACCTAGCTAAGCCTTAACTAGTCTAGCGTATTGTAATTGTCATGTCCTTGTAATGACGGGGTGCAGTAGTTAGTGCGCTGCCTCCTCACTGCTTTCCCTTGTTGGGCTGCCGCTGCCGCTGCCGCTGGGCTGCAGCCTGCACACAGGCCATGATACAGTCTGCGACAACGGCTGCCTCATTGCGTGGCCCCTTAATGGTCACACTGGTGGTCCGAGTGTCGCTGGGGGGAGGCACAATCACCCTGACGGTGGGGTGTTCCTGTGCCAGCCTCTTCAGCGTCTCGCCTCGAGGACCCACCACGTGGCGCCGCATGTGGGATGCCACCTCCACCTTTAGCACCGTTCTCTTTCTCTCCTGGCGAAGCTGCTCTGCCTCACGCAGCTTCTCCTCTATTGCCTGCAAGCGGAGGGTGATTTGCAGCGCCACGGCGTCAGCCTGTGTCTTGGGTCCTTCGATAATTACTTCCCGGGACTCGAGGTCCTGCGGGAGGGGCACTGACACACGCACGGCGGGGTACTGATGCTGCAGCTGACGGATCGTGTCTCCCCGCGTGCCGATGACGTGACGCCGTCTGTTTGGCGGCACCGACACCGCCACCTCCACTGTGCTCTCCTGCCACGACAGACGCACTCGGTCACGGTCGTCCTGAGGGCATCTGTTGTTCCGTCGTGGCTTTTTGGACTTGCGGGACACGCGCCGTGGCTCAGGCTCAGAGGGCTTGATGGCTTCCTGGATGACTGTCTCATTCTTCTTCCGTCTTGGTTTCTTACACACCAACTGCCACTCGCTACCAATGTCTTCCTCTTCGTGTGGCACTTTCATCTTCTTCCTGCGTCGCCGACGTTTTGCAGCACAGCGCTCTGTCTGCCCCTCAGCCTTGTCTTGCTCCTCGGACGGTGAAGGCATCGCCTCAACACACTTTAGAGCCTCTGTCGCTGATGGCTTCCGAGGCTCTTCAATCAGAGCATAAATGCTCTCAATCAGGGATTCATCACACACCGCTTCACAGTCTAGGGACTCTTCAGGGGATTCATCGTCTGACGTCTGCACGTCAGGCGCAGACACATACTCATCGTCAGAGGAGCTCTGGCCAGCCTCACGCACAGGATCTTCCAGCGCCACGCATTCTTCAGGCAAGCTCTGGGCCGACTCGCACTCAGGAGACTGTCCGCAAGTCACTTGCAGTGACTGGGCCGTCTCCGAGCCGCTGTCAGCCAGGCTGCCACTCTCCTCACACACATCGACTTTCTTTCCCTCATCCTGACGTGGGCTTTCAACTACCAAGTACTCTTCGGCCTCTTCGTCCTGCTGCTGCGCCTTACTACAGCAGCAGCACAGGAGCTTCTTCAGCGCACGGAGGAATCGGGAGCCCTTCTTCATTTTCTTCTTAGTAGAGGTTTTCTCAATTTGTTCAGACATTTTGTGTGATTATGAAAAAGTTGTGCTTCATGCAAAAACCAGCAACAAGAACATTCAGTTTGATTTGGGCTGGGTGTGTCATCTTGTTATCCCACGATCGCCACCAGTCACAAGAGTGGACCAGTGCCTTCTCTCTTTCCCTCCTTTCACTCGTACACTCCTTGCCTGTTTATGTTTTCACCTGTTGAGTCACTGTTCTGTCCACCTTCAGTTAGTGCAACTAGCCAGTGTGTTCACTCCTTCATGACTCACTCATATATAATGCATCCCTACTCCAGGGATGCATTATATATGTTTGTTACCCGTGTAACAAAACCACTCAAAAGTTACAGGCAAAGTTGAACTCATACACATATTCCTGCATAAAAAAGGAAACAAAATTAAAGAGACTCACAAATATTACAAAGTCATCACATCCACTAACCTGATCAATAAGACAACGCACAACATAACTGGTTAAGAGAAGAACAAGATTGGTTAAGCTGCGCAGGATGTGAGGAAAGAGGGCGGCAGGCTTGTGTTGATGGTGAGGTCGAGGACGACGGGCTGAGGTGATGGACACAGTCTCCTTGTGTGTAAAGCTAAATAATTATACTGAGGCTGGATTCCTGGTAACGGTTTGCCTGTTTTCCTTTTTTTCTTCAAGTTGTGAAAATATTATGAAATAATCTAGTAATATTTGGGAACTAACGTTCAATATGGTCCTGAATTCTTGAAGTTCTTATTTATTAGACACACACACACATACACATACACACACACACACACACACACACACACACACACACACACACACACACACAACTGACCCCTCTTCTACATTGAACATCCTCGGTCTGTTGTTTACTTATAATCTAAACTAGAAACTTCACATCTCATCCCTACCTAAAACAGCTTCTATGAAGTTAGGTGTTCTAAGATGTCTCCGCCAGTTTTTCTTGTCCTGGCAACTGCTAACTCTGTACAGGAGTCTTATCCATCCATGTATGGAGTATGCTTCACATGTCGGGGGGGTTCCACTCATACCACTCTTATAAAGAGGATGAAATTAAAATCTTTTCATCTCATCAACTTCTTTCCTCTAATTGAATATCTTCAGTCTCTTTCTCATCGTCGCAGTGTTGCATCTCTTGGTTTCTTCTACCGCTATTTTCATGCTAACTGCTCTTCTGATCTTGTTAACTGCATGCCTCCCCTCCTCCCGCGGCTTCGCTGCACAAGACTTCTTTCTCTTTCCCCGATTCTGTCCACCTCTTTAATGCAAGAAAGAGTCAATCAGTATTCTCAATCATTCGTCCCTTTCTCTGGTATACTCTGGAGCTCCCTGCCTGCTTCTGTATTTCCTTCTTCCTATGACTTGAACTCTTTCAAGAGGGAGGTTTCAAGACACTTATCCTTTAATTTTTGAAGACCACTTTTTGAATGTTCGGAGACCGCGGCTCAGTGGGCCTTTTTCCATTATAATCTTGTTGTCCTTGGCTGGTGCCCCGTACTCTCTCAGAATATTTCCGTTTGACATAAAGGTATGAAAATGACAAGAAAACATCGTGGTTATGTAGAAAAAAAAAACTTGAATGTTAGTTAACCAAAACAATGGTGACGAATTAGGCTAAAAAACATGATCCATACAATGTGTGTGTGTGTGTGTGTGTGTGTGTTTACTTTGATCCTAGGAGAGGTGATGTATTTGTGGTGGTAAAATGTTGTATTGATCATGTTTTTAGCTTAGCCTCATTCGTCACCATTGTTTTGGTTAACTCGTGGACAAACTAACATTCTCCAACCTTTTTTTTTTTTTTTTACATAACCACGATGATTTCTTTTCATTTCCATGGATAAATGTCAAAAGGAAATATTCTGAGAGAGAGAGAGAGAGAGAGAGAGAGAGAGAGAGAGAGAGAGAGAGAGAGAGAGAGAGAGAGAGAGAGAGAGAGAGAGAGAGAGCAGTTACCAAGTCAAGTGATTAAAACTAACAAGTTGAGAATTACATCACAGACCTGCCAAGTGTGTGTGTGTGTGTGTGTGTGTGTGTGTGTGTGTGTGTGTGTGTGTGTGTGTGTGTGTGTGTGTGTGTGTGTGTGTGTGTGTGTGTGTGTGTGTTAGGCTGCGGCATCCGTGGCGGAGCAAGTCATGCATAAGTGATTCACATAAGCATATACATCATTTACCAAGCGCCGCCACACACCACATGGTGATGTGACAGAGGCGGGGTTGCATAATTCAAACGCTTGTAAATAAGCACACTGACAATACTTGCTTATAAAACAATACTTCACCCGCGAGCTGAGTTGGCTTTATGAAACACATTTTCTATCAATTTCCCCTTAATGCTACAGAACAGGAACAATGCAAAATACTACAAAGTAATGAAGCCATAATAAAAAATACTGTAGTTTTCAAGTCACAGTACAAAATGCTTCGGAATTATGAAACAAGACCATTACAAAGTGAAAGCGCGTATTATAAAACACCACAAAATGAAGATAATACGAGCTAATGAGGGAGTGACATTACAAAACAGAATAATGTCTAAATAATGCAACCAGATAGATATTAGGAACAAGATTACAAAAATCCTACAAAACTATGAAGCTGGAGAGAAACACAAATAGAGTTGCAAGCAAAAGCGAGGTACTGAAAGAAACACTGCCATATTTTACAGTCAAAGGGAACGCAACACAAGCACCACAGATGCTAAGAAAATAACGACAAACCACAGAAAATCATACTGATATTTACATGAAAAAAAAAAAAAAGTCCACAAAAAAAAGAGGCAACGAACATTTTCAAATGATCAAAAACGCACAAATAAAATAAACACAGACAATACAATGGAAAAATATAAAGTGAACGAGAAAACGAATAATACATGCAGGAATAAGCCAACCAACATTTATATAAAAAAATAAATAAATAAAAATAAAAGAAATACGAGGCAACAAAACATTTTCAAAATAATAAAAATAATAAACACTGAAAAAAACATAAGAAAATAAAGAAACAAACGAAAACGAGTAATACATCTAGTAATAAGGCACAAACCACTTAAAAAAAAAATATTAACTCAAAAGGCTACACAAAAAAAAACACCTAGAGAGAGAGAGAGAGAGAGAGAGAGAGAGAGAGAGAGAGAGAGAGAGAGAGAGAGAGAGAGAGAGAGAGAATCTATCAAGCCTTACTAGACTGTTAGGTAGTAATTTGGGATCACAGAGAAAGAGGATTGGTACGCTTGCTTCCTCTCCTAAGCCTACCTGAGCTGGTAACTGTGGTCGTGAATAAAAAGTTGACCTCTCCTCCTCCTCTCTTTCCGCCCCATCCCTCCCTGTCCCTCACTCACTTCACGCTAAAACCGTGAATCGCCCGGAAAGGTTTTGATCGCCCAGTCACGTTTCGGATACCAGTACACGGAAGGCTCCTGAAGATAATAGAGAACGTTCTCGAGTCTTTGTTTGATTTGCAGGAGTAAGAATAGTTTCTCCTGAAAGGTTTTGTGAGGAAACGAGGGGTAAGAGATGTTGGAGGTGGGGAACAGGACAGTTTGGGGAAGAGATGTAGGCTGAAAAGGAACACGGTGTAGGGAAAAGTTTAGAGATGTGTTACTAAAAGCAAAAGCTTGTTGACTAAAACTATTAATGGGAGGGAAGATTATGGAACTAGACAAATGGGCAATGTAGGGAAGAAAATATAATAAGCCAAGGCTCAGGTATGAATGGGAAAGTTTAAGATGTAAATTTGTGGAATAAAAGACTATTTACAACAAAAAGGATGAATGGAAGAGACGATTAAGGATTCAATGGAGATGGAGAAAATGACATTGTAAGGAAGAAAACGTACGGAGAATAAGGACAGGAAAGTAAGAAAAAAGGATATTTTGGATATGAGTTACCAGAAAAAGTTATTTACTGAAAGGAAACACATGAAAAGTGAGAAAAAAAACAATGGAAGGGAAGATTAGGGAGAAAAAAAGGAAATGGATTATGTAAGAAAAAGTAGAGAAGGAAAAAAAGGAAATAGAAAAACAAAATGAAGGTTTAAAGTTTGAATTAGGAGAGAAAAACGTTACTTACGAAAAGAAAACGTTATTTAAAAGGAGAAAACAAAGAAAAGAATTATGTAAAAAAAAAGAGTGAAAAACAAATAGAAAAAAAGAAGGTTTAGAGATTGAATTAAAACAAAAATGTTACTTACAAAATAAAAAAATAACGTAATTAAAAAAGGCAGAAAGACGAATGGGAGGGAAGTATAATGAAAGAATAGATAAAGTACTTAATCACTCACTATAACTCACTGTAATAGAGGTTGTGGGACACTGCAGGTGTGAGGGCCAAGTGGAGGAGGTGTGAAAGGGCTAAGTGGAGGTGGAGGTGGGGTGCAGGTGGTAAATTGTGAGGAGGTTGTGGAAAGGGTGTGGAGGGAGGTAAGTGGAATCAAACAGTACTTAGGGTTAAAAGGGTGAAAGGGGAGACAGTAAACTGTGGGAGAGGAGGGAAGCTGGCTGATTGGAGGGTAAATGAGGAGGGGGGAGGAAGGGGGAGAGGGGAGGGAAGGGTGCTGGAAGCGATGGGATGAGGGCATAGAAGGGGGGGAGGAGGTCCTGGTGGTGGTTGTAGTGAGGGAGAAGTAAGAGGTGGAGGTGAGGTGGAGAAGAGGTGAGAAGTAAGAGGTGGAGGAGAAAGGAAATGAAGTTTTAAAGTTGATGAATTTTATTTATTTGTTTATTTTATTCATTTTAGTTTTGGACAATTGATAGCTTATTGTTTCTTAGGCTTATAATATATTGTGCTTTTTTTCTGTGTTGTTATGCGCGGAATATCGACTTATGTGCCTTTGTTCAGAATTAGATACAGTGAAATGCAGAGCTTCTATAATTGCTAGGCAGAAAGAAAGGCCTTATTATTTCTTAGGCTTATAATACACTGCACTTTTTATATTGCTACGTGTGAAATATTAATCAATGTGTCTCTGGTCAGAATTAGGATACCGAGAACACCAAAACATTCTATCATTCCTAGTCTGAAAAAAGGACGTATTATTTTATTTTATTTTATTATTATTATTTTTTTTTTTTTTGTATTCTTAGACGTGTAATATTGATTAATGTGTCTGGCAAAACTCCATCAGAATACAGTGAAATACAGGGAGATTTCATAATTCCTAGGCAGAAAACAAAGGACTTATCTGACGCTCATTATCTCTGCCAGCTGTCTGTCGTGCCAAGCCACCCCAGCGAGACTGAGAACACTTGAGTACAACTCCCATCCTGCTGCACCATACGAGCACCATCCACCTCACTGTTACCGTGCCAGCCATTTAGTCCACCTCACTGTACCAAAGCCACCAATTCAATCCACTTTTCATTATCTACGCCACGTCAGCCACAGCATTAATGTCACTGTGTCATGGCAGCCACTTTATCTACCTCACTGTGCACACTGCATCCACATTACCCACCTCACTGCATCCACCCCAACCAAAACACCCACTTCAGGTACCCACACCAGACACACCAAATCTTCACACCCACTTTACAATGCTCACACCACTCACACCACCCACACCAAATATCCACATCAGCCTCAAACCACCCATCTAACTGTACCCACACCACCAGTGCTACCCGACTCACGTACCCACATCTCCACCTGATCTGATCCACTCGGCAGCGTCTCTTCAAACTCCAAGCAGAACATTGTTGTTGTTTTCCACTTCAGAACTTTACCAGAATGCAGACCGCCGCGTGTGGACGCCTCTCCCGGGCTCACGCCGCCTGGGGAATTTTGGGGTCGCGGTCCTGACTTGACTTGAAAGGAGCGTCGGGTCTTCAATATGTGAATGTTTATATGAGGGTGTGTAATCTATTCACATGTCCTTATTTGCTCGTTCAGGTTAAGTATTTATAGCTTATTTATTTATTTATTTATTTTATTATTTAATTAGGAGAGGAATGGATATGAATGAATAAGTGTGTGAATGTATGATGGGTAAATAATCCTTCTTTAAACTCCTTTCTTTTTTATTTGCTAATTCAGGAAAAGTATTTTTCTCTTACATCTATTTTATTGAACAAGGAACGTCGGGTTATGAATGTGTGAATGTATTCGTCTTGTTTATTTTTATCCCACCATAACTATTTATATCTTATGATTGTTTTTATTCATTCAACAAGAGACGAAAGAGGAATAAATGATGGAATGTGCTGTGCATGATGTATGCATCATTTCTCTGTAAGGCTTTTATTCTTATTTATTTATTTATTTTTCATTCGTTCATTCAGGAAAAGTATTACGTATTTCTATCTTTTTTTACTCATCAATGAGTGTCAGGGAATGAATGAATGAATGAATGAATGAGTGTGTATGATGGATGTATGAATGAGTATGTATGATGGATGTATGAATGAGTATGTATGATGGATGTATGAATGAGTATGTATGATGGATGTATGAATGAGTGTGTATGATGGATGTATGAATGAGTATGTATGATGGATGTATGAATGAGTATGTATGATGGATGTATGAATGAGTATGTATGATGGATGTATGGTTTTCCTGTAAGACTCTTATTCATGTTCTTTATTCGTTCGTTCAAGAAAGCTTTTTCTACTTGATATAATTTCTCTTTCTTCAATAAGGAGGGAGTGAACGAATGAATGAATGAATGAATGAATGAATGAATGAATGAATGACGGGTGTGTAATCTTTCTTTAAATTCAAATTATTATTTTTTATATTAACTAATCTATTATAAGTATTTCTACCTTATGAATATATATATATATATATATATATATATATATATATATATATATATATATATATATATATATATATATATATATATATATATATATATATATATATATATATATATATATATATATATATATATATATATATATATATATATATAATCAATTCGTTGAGTAGGGGTATTTCTTGAGCAAGGAGCATTAAGATATGAATGAATGTATGAACGTATTTGTCATGTAAGTATAATCTTGTAAATCCTTGATATAATTTTGATGGTCCATTGGAGAAAGTGATTTGCACCTCACGTTTTTATTGAAGGCGGCAAGCCAATGGGCGTGAAAGACAAAGGGAGGCAAGACAAACGTAATATTTAACAGACCGAAGCAACGCAGCACGCTAGGGAAATATTCAAGAGTGACCTTACAGATACTGTTCACTTTCCTCAATATGTACAGAGTGAGGGGTGGAGGGAGAGAGGGAGAGGGAGAGGGATGGAGGGAGGGTGGGAGTGAAGAAGAAAGAGATAGAGGGAATGAGGGAGTGAGTGGGGGAAGGAGAGATGGAGGGAGTGTGGGAAGGACAAAAGTAAGGAATGAGAAAGTGATGAATGGAGAGAGAGGGAGTGATGAGCGTAGGAATGAAGAGAAAAACTGTCGATTTAGTCTCTCTCTCTCTCTCTCTCTCTCTCTCTCTCTCTCTCTCTCTCTCTCTCTCTCTCTGCAGCACACACACTGTAGCCCCAATTAATGACAACATTAACAGTCAGGGCACAATATTACGCTCTGGTGCACGCAAAGTAAGACAAATAATGCCCACAATTTACGCACAGCTGAGTAAAAAGAATGCTTGTGATAAATTCCTTTGTCTGATGCACCTACTTACATGTGTGTTTTAGGGTGAAGCGCTTTTTTTTTTTACCTTTCTTGAAGTTCTTTTATGGCTAGTGCGGAAAAGGTGCCAACTGGTGAGAAAAAAAAAAAAAATTGTGTTCAGAGCATTTTTGTGTGTAGCAATATCTTCTGTCCCCGCCAGCCCGTCAAAGTTTGAAAAAAAAAGCGTCTTGAATTAGTAAACTTCACATAATACCCCATTTCAACAATTCATTATGAAATGTGTGTGGCTGGTGTGCAATATTTCCTTCTAGTTGTATATTGATAACATGCTAAAGCTGCAAGCTGTATAGGTATATCTTGTCCCCGCATTATGCTTGAAATATTGAAAAAAAATCGATTTTTTTCGAGGCAAATTTTTAAAAATTCCCCAAAATAAACTACAAACTTCCAGATGGGCAGTCCCTAAGTTGTTTTATGTCACTTGTACTTTGTATGTGTAAACTTTGAGAGAGATTACTTAATAACTTCTGTTCCCGCCACGTCGCTTTTACATTAAAGTAATTATATTCATTAATTATATACAGATATTGCAAGTGATGTCCATTGCAAGAATACTACAATGAATATTTCACTAAATCACTAAAATCTACTGAGTTCAGTACAGAAGATCACATAACTAGTTGAGTCACACACACACACACACACACACACACACACACACACACACACACAGTCACTAGCCTAGTCTCCTTCATAGCCTCGCCCTATGGTTAAGGGGAGGGTGACCCCACGTGCTGCGGGTCACGTGACCTCAGGGAGTCTGCACTCTGCAGCCATTACGTTAGATTCCCAGTAGAGCTCAGAGGGGAGAGACGCATGACCGTCTATGAAGTGATGAGCTTTTTTTACAGAATACGAGACTTGCCCTATTTTCTGGAATCGTTGCCAGTTCAGTAAGAGATGCCTCCCAACGTACGAAGATGTCATGAAAGCGTGTTTATGGGAGAGAGTACATTTGAAAACAACAAAAAACATCCACTTTAGGATAAAATTGCCAAGTCTGTCAACGAACAGTTACAAGATATATGTAAGTCAGCTTCTATACCACTCTTTGTTCAAGGCGCCCTCGTGCAATGTTAGATACCTACCACAACAAGTGCAACAGTTTGATGAAGGGTTACTCCTCTAAGAGGATGGACAAACCAAATTTCATAAATAAAGCAACATTATTCAAAGAAGAGAGCTTAAAACTTTTTGACATTGCAGCTTGTAAATGTGCCATAAACAACTGGTGATGTGAGGCAGCTAGAAAGGTCCCGCAGCGGGAAACTAAATTTCTAAATTATCAAAGGAGCAACATAAAAATGGCCATAGGAGCTATTGACAAAACAACAACTAAAGAACTGACGAAGACATTACAGAGGAAAGAAAAAAGAAGTCAACACAAAGCAGAACCATCGACGAGTGGTGCTGCAACTCTAGCTTCGTTTTCAGAATCAGATTCTACATCAACAACAGATGATAACTCTGATTTTGAAGATAAAACAGACAAAAATCCATGTAGAACTAATCCTTTGAGATTACCATCAGTTGTATTAGCTTGTGACAGGTCACGAGTTTCAGACAGGACTGCAGCAAGTATAGTTAGTGCTACTTTACAAGATACTGGAATAATATCTTCCAAAGATGCCTCAGAAATTGCTGACCGAAGTAAATTTCGTCGAGGTCGACGAAAAAAAAAAAAAGAGACTTGAGACAAGAAAACATCATGAGACTGATCAAAAAATGGCCCTCAGCATATTCTTCGATAGAAGAAAAGATAGAACTCTGTCTCAGGTTAAAAAAGAGAATAAGATTGCCAAACAAGTAATGACCGAAGAACATATAACTTGTGTCAAGGCGCCTGGCTTTGATTACCTTGGCCACATAGTTGTGACGTCTGGAAATTCGCAGACAATTGCTTCAGGAATTATTGTTTTTTTGAATGACAAAATAATTATTCCTGAAGTTCTGGCAGTAGGTTGTGATGGCACTGTTGTAAGTACTGGCAGAAAGAATGGCATAATTTCTCTTTTAGAACAACAACTTGAAAGACCATTACAATGGTTTGTGTGTCAACTGCATGCTAATGAATTGCCATTGAAGCATCTGATGCTAAAGTTGGATGGGCCTACAAGAGGCTTTGCTGGTATAATTGGAAAACAATTGTCTAACTGTGAAAATTTATCAATTATTGACTTTGAACCCATTTAAGCAGAAGTGATCAACAGTGAAGTCAACCTTTCAGATTTAAGCTGTGATCAGAAGTATTTGCTTGAAGCATATAGAGGTGTTTCCCCTGGGGTTTGTGGAGTATCCTTAATGCATCGCAATCCTGGTAAAATGGCGCATTCTCGTTGCATCTCTACAGCGAATAGAATTCTTCGCTTGTACATGGCAACAAAAAATCCCACAGAAAATTTGGTAGCAATATTAAGATACATAATGGAGGTTTATGTACCAATGTGGTTCAAAATTAAATGCGAATCATGTTATTTTTGGAGGCAAACAACTTCAA
This sequence comes from Scylla paramamosain, assembly GCF_035594125.1. NCBI lineage: Eukaryota > Metazoa > Arthropoda > Malacostraca > Decapoda > Portunidae > Scylla > Scylla paramamosain. Next base: position 17,529,518 of record NC_087157.1, on the reverse strand, counting down.
GACACTATTAGAAGAGCTACAAAGATGGATGCAAATATTCAAGCGATAGTAAATCCAGTAATTCAGAGAAATGCGTACTTTGGCCATCCAAGAAGCATGTTACTTTCAATGATGAATGACGACCAGAAGGTTGTCAGAGAGCTGGGGTGGCGAAGAATTTTGAAGGCTCGAACATCAGTCAAATCAGGAATTAGAACTTTTCAAATTCCTGAGTTAGATTTTAAGTCCAGTACATTCACAAAAATATTAGAAACGCCATTGACAAAGAGCATGAGCGAGGAAGAAATAACAGAACTTATTGAAACAGAAAGCATGGCATCACCACACCATAGAGATATTCCCTGTCACACACAAGCTGTTGAAAGACTGATTAAATTAGTAACAGAAGCTTCAGAACATGTTTGCGGAGAATCAGAAAGAGATGGATTCATTATGAACACATTGAAGTCAAGGAAGAATATTCCTAAGTTTGACAAAAAAAAAAAAAACAATACAAAACATAAATAAATCCAGTAATGTTAGGGTGGCTGGGCTGGACAACGGGTGGAACTCAATGCACATCCACCTCCTCGTGGTGAGTTCTGGCCTATTTTTTTGTTACAATATGTAAATAAAAAAAATAGGCGAAGAGGTGTGCTTTAT
>NC_087157.1:17508876-17523876 GCF_035594125.1 Scylla paramamosain | reverse complement strand
TCTCTCTCTCTCTCTCTCTCTCTCTCTCTCTCTCTCTCTCTCTCTCTCTCTCTCTCTCTCTCTCTCTCTCTCTCTTTCTCTCTCTCTGCCGACGACACACACACACATACACACACACACACACACACGCACACAGACAGGAATGTTAAAGAAACAAAGCAATTACGCAAAATTTCCACCACATGAGCTGCGGTCGGAAGAAGAAACTTGCGGCAGAAAACGAGTCACTTAAGGAGCTTTTTTTTTCTTTTTTTTTTCTTACATTTGGACAGAAAATGTTCTCGACCTCGCACGCAAACACACACACACACACACACACACACACACACACGGAAAGGACTACATAAAAACCGTTACTCGTTTTCAGTACTGAATTCCAGTCTTGAAGGTAAAATGAAAGGGATAGCAAAGATTTAAATCGAAAGATGAAAACTCCAAAACAAAACATTTACTGTAACTGTATTTCTGTACGGCTGCACACACACACACACACACACACACACACACACACACACACACACACACACACACACACACACACACACACATACACTTTAAAAATAACACAACTCCAAACTTCCCCCATAAAAAAAATAAATAAATAAAACAATATTCTTGGGGATGGAGGGGGAAGATAGGGAGTGTTCAACAAGCAATAGAGAGGGAGGGGGAAGTAGTTGGGATGTGTGTGGTGGGAAAACCATGCCTGGGAAGGTAGCAGGGCAGAGGGAGAGAGGGGAGGAAGGAAGCAGGGTGGAGGGAGGCAGGGGGAGGCAGGGCAGAGGGAGGGATGGGCGAGCATGGCGCAGGAAGACAGGGGACGGTGTTTGAGTGTGTGGTGTTTGTTTATCGTGTTGTTATAAAGTATTGCAACACTAGTGCATGAGTGCCTTGTGTCTGTGATATGGGAAATAAACAATTCAATAAATGGGTAAACCAAACAAATATCTAAGGAAAACAGACACGAGGGAAATTTTACTGGAAAATATTATAACTAAACCGAGTGAACACTAATGACAACAAACGTAATCTATCCTACCGCTCGTAGGAAGGCCGTACCTAGTCTTACTGCGGCCTTCCTAACCAGAAACTTACGGAATTACTAACCACATCCCTGGCTGAGGAACACGTGTGTTGATTGATGGCAACTTCGTAATGCTCACCTTTTCTTTGTCTTCGCTAAAACACACGTGCCATAACGACAATAACACGTTTTTTTTTCTCTCTCTCTCAAACAAGTTACTTTGTCCTTGCATGACTTGCACACCACGGATATAAACGAATAAAAAAAAAACATCTTTGTTCCTAACTAAATTCGCAAATTATGAGTATTGTGACTGGCTGCGCCACCTTAAGTCTCATTAGATCACGTTTCTGTGCAAAATTAACGGGTAAACAAGGGGCAAGATGGCGTAAGTACAGTACTAGCTAGACGCGGCAGAGTATTTTCCACATTATAAAAAAACACACACGTGCGGTACTCACCAGCATGAACTGAAGGAATACTGTGAACATCCAGGAAGTTCGGGGATTTTAACTCCTCCTGGTCGATGCACGGAAGTGAACACTCCCACAGGCTGTCCCTTGACTCCTACTGTGTTCCCGCCTTAGCTAACACAACACAACACTACCCACGTCTTCTGTACTCCAGCGCATGGCCAGTGTTTCCAGAGTCACACACACACACACATAGAACAACACACACCAGTACACGCCAGGCAGCACAGCACACACGTCTTCACACTTACACAACACACAGCATACCCACTCCTGCCTGAGAGCTGACTAGTGTGACGTCAGCACTGTTGCCAAGTTACCTTTAATTCCCTTCATAGTTTGAGCCACACAGGGCCCCATGCAGGTCTGGGTCTTAGCACTGCAGGAATAGTTTTGCAATGGGTTGTTAGGTCAGTTGGTTTGAGGAGAGAGAATGGACGGTGATGTTATTTATATCACTTTATTTCTACCATCACTTTCTTCCTTCCCGTTCTCACTCTTCCTCCCTACCCCAACCAACTGTCTCCCTACACCCTCCCTCCCATGCCCTCTTCACTCCTTCCTTCTTTTCCTCCCCCACAATGCACTGCCTCTCTCTCTCTTCTCCTACCCACACTTCCTAACCTTTTTCACTCCCTCACAGTTCCTCCCTCTTCTCTAACCTTAACCATACAACTTAAAACATAATGCAAACAGTCTCATTACAACCACTCATACATCACTAAAAGCACCAGGCAAACATATACAGTAGAGGACGTATCAAACATTAACACCTGGGCCACCACCGAGGTGGTGGTGTGGTCTCTGCGCATGGAAACACTGACGGGTTCAGAGCTTCACCAGTGTCGATGTGTCGCTGGGGTGAGCTGCACGCTTTGCCTCTACCATGTAAGCCCTGTCCTGCCTGAAGACTTACCAGTCTATCAGCAGCATGTTGGGCTAACAAACAGTAATCCTTCAGTGGTTTACCAGTAAATCAGCTGGTAAGATATTTATTTCTCTACCCAACAATTAGGGATTAGGCCAACCCTGCTCCACCACCTAACACGAAACGTCATAAAACAAAAACTCGTATATGGTGTTCTGTTTTACTGTCACATCTACAAAAGGATCATCTAAAAACTACATTTCCAGGCTTGCATAGAAGCGGCAAAGCGTTCGGCTCGCCCCAGCCACCTAGCGATACCTGTCACCGTATGCAGAGACCACACCACCGCCCCGCTGCTGGCCCAGGTGTTTGTCTCATAGCTCCCCCACTGTACCTTCCGTACCACTTAACCCTTTCATTGTTATTTACCACATCTTTCCTTAACCACCATTCACTCTGAGAACATTTTTCTCGTTGCACAGCCACCACCTCCAAACATTGCACTTGATATAAATTGTATAATATTTAGTTTTATCCCCTTCTCTCTTACCGATGCTTATGAAAATTTAAGTTTTTTTTTTTAATATTGTGAGTCGTTGCATATCAAAGTGAAAGGGTTAAATAATCACAGCAGGACATATTGAGTCACTGCATAGAGACTGCCTGTGTACCCACGTGATGTATGAAGGCTTGAGACACAGGAGGCACAGGAAACAGTAGGCGCCTGCCGAAACGATAATTACTCCCAGTGAGGTGTGCAGCACTGGATCAGGGGGTGCTGTGAACTTATCATTAAACCCAGCTGTGACCTCACTGAACGTTTCCCTTTGTGTCTCACAACACAAGGGGGCAGCCACAGCCTGCCCTCTAAAGACAACTCAATTCCTCAACACAAAACTACAAGCACCTAATTACACACACACCCTTCACTCAAAATAAAAAATTATCATGGCGACTCCTACACCGGCCTCGGAGTCTCCATCTGGGAAGGGGACCACAGATGTCCCCAGGTCTGACTCCTCTTCTGGCACCGACCCTCCTCAACTTTTTCTTCATTGACTTCTGCAACATTCGTGGTCTTAGATATAATTTTCAATCTGTAGAACACCACCTCTCCTCTACTAAACCTCATCTTCTTTTCCTGAATATGGGGGCCCGTCCGGGATGTTGAACATTTGTGGAGTGTAACGAGTGTTACGTGGTCATTGTCATTAGGAGGAATTGACCAGTGTGAGATATTTCTTAAAACTGTGCCTGTATTTTTGTGTATGTTATCTTATGGTAAAGTAAAGTAAGTAAAGTAAAGTAAATATATTGCCATTATTTACGTTTACAAATATGTGAACACATAACAAACACATTGCTTGCCACAGTCTGTGGGGTCGTAACTCCTAAGACAAACATATTTTAGGATAGATTAAATAACAAATTGTGGCAAGGTGAACAAGCATAAGAAGACCTTGCTAATGCAATGTAATGTAGTATAATAGTAATGAGTACAATATCAAAATCAAAGTAAATGGGTAAACTTGACAAAACACACAATGTAAGTCAGAATACAACAGGAGCTCAACCATCATGACAATTACAATGAAAACATTGTCCTACCAAATTCATGAAATAATTATGGTGTATCTAGGTTTGTACATGTAACATAAGTTTTTATTTCCTTTTTAAATTTAATTAAATTACTTCCTCTAAGCAGGATTTTTATATCCCGAGGGAGACTATTGAAAAATTCTGGACCAAAATTTATAACACTATTTTTAAAAAGTTTAGTCCTGAATACAGGTAAGGATAAATTTACATTGTTACTCCTAGTATTACAGGAATGCTCTCTAAATTTGAACATTGAATTAGGACCAATTGTTTTAAAAATCAATAACAAAGTGAAGTATTTATGTATTGAAGACACTTTAAGAATTTTTCTAGATTGGTATATTTCATCAGTTGAATCAAATTTCTTTGTATGAAAAATACATCGGAGGAACTTATTTTGTGAAACAGATTATTCATTTAAGAATGAAGGCCAAGTACTCGCCCATAACGAAACACAATATGTAATATGTGGATAAAAAAGAGTATAGTATATACTCATCTTAGCTTCCTCTGTTAAATTATGACGAATTCCATATAAGATACCAGCTATTTGTGAAAGCTTTAAGCAAACGTCACTAATATGCATTTTCCAGCTTAAATTTTCATCAACTTTAACACCTAGAAACTTGGTAGCATGGACTTGGGCTAATTTTTCACCATTTAACAATACAGTAGGAAAAACATGCTTTATAGACCTGTTTTGAAATAATATGTAATTTGTTTTGTTAACATTAAGTTTCAAGTTATTTGATTTAATACAAAGATCGATATTACTTAACTCACTAGCTACAGTTTCATGCAATGTATCAACATTCACATCTTTCATTAATAAGGTAGTGTCATCAGCATAAATAGTAAATTCAATTTTAGAACTAGCATTAATTATATCATTTATGTATATTAGAAAAAGTATAGGCCCTAAAATAGACCCTTGTGGTACACCTTTACTTATTTGTTTAATTGCTGAATATTTTTTTATTACAGTACACACTTTGTCTTCTATTATTCAAGTAGTTCTGAAATAGCCTGTGTGTGACTCCTCTGATTCCTATGTAATTTAATTTGTAAAGCAATACATTGTGATCAATGGTATCAAATGCTTTAAATATGTCAATAAAGACGCCAATAACAAAATGTTTCTCCTCCAAGCATTTATAAACATTGCTTAAGAATTGTAAAATAGCCGTTTCAGTTGAATGGTGACTCCTAAAACCGTGTTGTTGTTTAAATAAATGGCTATTATCTTCTAGATATGAAATTAACCGATAAAATATTATTTTTTCATATATTTTGCTAAATGTTGGGAGGATAGAAATTGGTCGGTAATTGTTTATATCCGTTTTGTTACCTGATTTAAATACTGGCACTACCTTTGCTTGTTTTAACTGATCAGGAAAATACCCTGTGGTTAGAGAAAGATTAATTGTGTGAGCCAAGGGAATACTTGTTAAATCACAAGAGGCGTATAGTAATGTTGGAGGTATATCATTATATCCTGGAGCATTAGTTTTAAAAAGATTTAAAGTACTTTTGACTTCATCCTTATCAGTGGGCAGCATGTACAATGAAAATTCTGGAGCATTTGTAAGATAATTCCTGTAATTAAGATTTGCATTATCAATATCTGTTATTTTTCAAAAAATGTTAATTGAATGTACTCGGAATGTCCATACAAGGAGGATTTAATTCAATAGTACTCGCATCGACAGAACTTGGTTTTCCTAGTAATGAGTTAAGTACTTTCCATTTTTTTTTTTTTGGGTCACCCTGATTATTACTTAATTGCTGTTTGTAATATATATATATATATATATATATATTTTTTTTTGCTGCTCGTAATATTGGTGTTAAACTATTTCGGTATTTTTTATATTTCTCTCGATAGGTAAGGGGACATTTCCTAGCAAGTCGTTCTAATCTATCTTTTTCTTTTATGCTAACCTTTAGAGCTGGCGTGATATGGGGACTGATATTTTTCTTTAAATTCGGTTTTACTTCTTTAATGGGAAAATGTTTCTCAAATAATTTAAGATAAGTGATATAAAAAAAAATATTAAATGACTCTTTGGGACGTTGAATTAATTACATCATTCCAATTTTCTAAAGCAAGTTCGTTAGTAAATTCACGAAGAGTTAAGGAAGTTATAAATCATTTCTTAATGATTTTGAGCTTCTGTCTAATATCATCCATTCTAAATTGAGAAAGTATAGGAAAATGGTCAGTTATATCCGTGTCAATGATATAATTACCGATATTTTTATCTAACTGAGTGGTCCAGATATGATCAATGAAAGATGCCAATGTATTGGTAACTCTAGTTGGCCTTGTAATGATAGGGAACAATGAAAAACAGAACATTAAGTTTATAAATTCATTAACATTGTCATTTCGGTTCAATAGATTAGTATTGAAATCTCCGAAAATATTTATAGCTGAATATTTCTCTGCAAATACTACAGAAAGAATATTGCTTATTGCATCATAAAAGTTTTTAAAATTACCATTCGGCGGTCTATTAACACACATATATAAGCATTTTCTGGGCAAATTTATCACTTCAATACTCAAGGTTTCTATGTAGTCATGAGAAACAGTACATTTTTGTATCAATGTTGCCTCTCACTCAGAGTCAGCATAAGTAGCCATCCCACCCCCATGCACATTTCGCGTATTGACGAACATATGATACCCAGGCATATTATACAGTGAAGAGAGACTAGGATTTAATCGAATTTCAGTATAGCCAATAATGCTAAGTTTAACAGCGATATTATGTATAACATAAAATACTGAAGATTTTCAGGGATAGACCTAATATTTAGATTAAGAATTGATAAGGTGTTAGCACTTGGTGAGGAAATATTACTTAAATATACATACTCAGTTTTAGGGATATCTAAATTGCTAAGAAAATTATATTAATTTATATCATTATTGTATTTGTCATCTTCAGTAAGTAATGGATCAAATACTAAATTTAAAAAATCATAATGTGAATCTATGTTATTAGAGAGTACAATATTATTCCTCAACATCTCATCATTTAGTGTAGCGAAAGGCAATTCACTCCACAGACTTTGGTTAGAGATCATTATAACCAGTAATTATACAGAGACAATCAACTTATAAGAAGGAACCAGGTTATTTACTTCCTGCGATTTCTGGTACGTGAAGTCTGCTGCTGTCGCTGTGTCGGGGCTGCATCTGGAGACCCATCACCACCACCAGTACCCGAGGGTGTGGGGCGGCCATGGCAGGACCCACTACCACCACCGACATCAGAGGATCCAGTGTGAGCAGAGTAGGGACCACCAGTACTCCCACCTTCACCACCAACCGATGATTCACCACCATTTGCTTCATTTGTCTGGACCACTGCTTCCGAGACGTGTCCCACAGCGCCACGAGTCGAGGCATAATTATTTCCACCTTCAGCACCAACGGATGATTCACCACCACTTGCTTCACTCGCCTGGTGCATTGCTCCCGTGACGTCACCCACTGCTTCACGGGTCGAGACACCTTCACTGCGAGAGCTTCTTCCCTGGAGTTGATATTTAGTACTCTTATCTTTTATAATTAGCCTGGTGTGTTTGAAGAAAGGAATCTTGCCTTCTTTTCTGGCCTTCTTCATGAGAGGTATCTGACTCTTTCTAATTTCTTGGGATGCAGGGCAAAGGTCTTTATCTATATATATTTCAGAACCTTTCAATTTTCTAGCATTTCGCATCAGTGCTTTTCGATCGCTGAACTTCTCGAATCTCGCGACAACACGAGAACGAGAAGGCAACACACGTCCGGTTCTGTGAGCGCGTTCTAATTTTACAGCAGGCAACTGAAGCTTTTCTTCAATGAGTTTCGACACTGCTATGGCTGTTTCTTCCCATGTTTCACCAAGTTTTTCTTCAATCCCACTTATGCGTAAATTATTTCGTCTGTTATAATCTTCTTGGTAATTCTGTCTTTGTTCAAGGTCCTTAATTTGTGACTTCAAAATTTCACTTGCGAATTTCCTGAGCTCTTTTACTTCACTTTGTAGATCCTTGACTTCGGCCTGAGAAAACTCCAGGCTTCGAGTTAGGTCCTGGATGGTTACCTCTGCTTCCCGTATTCTTGACTTGAACTGGTCAACTACAAAATCCATGGCGGTATGGAAAGTCTTTTCTTGAGAATCAAGCAAGACTTTAATAACTTCGGTATCCATTGTGAAGACCAGCTAAGTTTCAACACGAACAACAGAGTTCAAACACGGAAACCGAGCACAGCCAGGCGCTTGCCACCACAGCCTGTGTGTGTGTGTGTGTATTAGAAGGTCCGCGCACAAGGCTGGTGAAGGTCTGAGGATGTCACTCCCGCTGATCATCCTAATGGCTAATATACTCGTAAAGTGATAGTAGAGAACAGGGTGATGACCAACAAACCACACTCCTCCTCGAAGGCCGCGTCCAATTAGCCACCTCATCAACATAGATACAAGTTACAAGTAACGTTAAAGACAGTGTTCCCTTTCACGTTTCCTTTAATCACTGAGTTGTGGGGTGTGTGTGTGTGTGTGTGTGAGAGAGAGAGAGAGAGAGAGAGAGAGAGAGAGAGAGAGAGAGATGCACACGTTTCAAGAGTCACAGAAGCACCTGATTGAACCATTAAACGCCAGACATCGTGTTACTATTACAAATAACAAAACAGCAAGCGCAAATAAAACAACATTACCCTTAACAACACCTACGGTCAGCGTCAATTAACGCATCAATACACACATGAAACCATCTTCATTTGAGCAACCATCAATAACCAATGGGTGGCAACTCTCACCATAAGAATGACCGTAACTAGAGGGTCAAGAATACGCGACAGAGACATACATGCTTTCTTTGCGTCAGATTACCCGAGCTAGTAGTGACCTTTGATATACCATGGGGACAGGAACAACCAATGAAGAGTGTGAGAGGAAAGTGGGACAGTCTCGTCAGCGTGAGCGTAGCGTGGCGGCAATCCGTAGTAAAAGTGAAACCAAGCTGTGGGGGAGTGGTGCTAAAATGCTACCACTTCTCGGCGTTTTTTTTAATCTGAAGCTTAGCGAGCGTAAGAATGTCACAGGCAACCTAAGTTAATTTGTTTTGCTACATATATTCTTTTATACTTGGCTCATATCCATGGTAAAACAGAGAGGAGGAGGAGGAGGAGGAAGATAGCTATCAGTTAAAGATTTACTGCTTCTTTTAATGGATATTGTAATTCATTACCATGTAGCAGAAGGTTCTTCAATACCCATTAACCCAGCTCGAGTTGGCTTGGAGACAATTAGGAAAGCAGCACACGCTATACAAAACTGTCACAAAGGAAAAGCAGAAACACAAAATAAAATAAAATATATAAAATAAATAAATAAATAAATAAAGGAGAATGTATATATTATTTTTTAAATCTATTCTTTTCTGACCACCTGAAAGAAAACAAATTTTCATATACAATGCAATATAGTACAATGAAACAAGGTAAGACAGAGTAGAGGATGTAGGGGAATTATGCAGGGGTGGTGATGTAATAGCCTTCTCCAGAACACTCGTATTTCAAGAAGGCAGCAATCAAACAAGACTCAGCTCAGTCCATCGTGGTAATGCAGTGATGAAGCGCTGCACTTTATGCAGTTATCCCTGGGAACAGTGAGGCCCACAATGCCACTAAGTATGGACAATGCTCACTAACTGCTACAGGCCTCAGTGATCCACAGCCCATCATAGGATGAAAGTACCAGCAACGACTGCTAACTTCCAGCAATCAGTGCTAGGTAGCTCACTCTATGATAGTTATGCTCTACATAAGTACACTTTCGTTATGAACTTTAAAGAAAAGAAGGAAGAGGAGAAAAATGGATATTAGAGAACAGACAGGTCTGGAGGGAGATGTTCTATGGGAAGCTAAGGAGTTCTAAAGAAAAAAAGCTTGGAAGGAGAGACGAAAGGTGGGAGGGGCATCGAGATAGGAGGTGAGGGAGGGAGAGGGTTAAAGGGTTACGTTACAAAACACACAAGTAAGCCGTGCAGCGTGTGACGGAGGAGGTTCGTCTACACCCTCACGTAGTTTGCGGTGTTGCGACTTTATTATGCCTCACAGAATACACTTAATTTAAAGGAAAGATAAATCCCTCCTTATCTCGTCCCCTCTAAGGCAGCCTACCTCTCTAATACTCGTATATAAATCTGTCTTTTTTTTTTTTTTTTCTCCTCCTCGACCGCTTTTTTCGTGGCATGGTGGGTGGAGTGAGCGACGATGCCCTCTCACCTGCAGCAGCAGCAGTACTTTAGCATCCTACAGTATCCGGGATTCATAAATAGCGATTGAGGTGAAAGCTACATCCTCTACGAGAGTCGGTGAGTCAAGGTGTTAGTGAGTTGTTCAAGTTGGACCTAACCAGAGCTCCAGATAAAAGTTGAGAAATTAATAGAGAATTGAAACTTCTGAAAATATTATAAAGTAAACGTTGAGATAACGGATAAACAACTGTACATGTAAATAAATGTCTGTAAATATGAATAAATAAATAAAAAAGTAAATAAATATGTTATAAGAATAGATAATTCTTACAATTAAAAATAAAACAAAGTAAAAACTGAGATACGAATGAAGAATTGACATTTATAAAAATAAACACCTACGTGAATAAACAAATATATAAACAACGATATGTAATAGCGTGGAACTCAAACCGAAATTTAAATCTGGCCTTGTAGAAACTGGGAATTGGAGTACGAGTCAAGTGATGATGAGGTACACAAAGCCGACACACTCGCCTTACCTGCCTTGTGTGCTGGATTTTTATTTATTTATTTATTTTATTTATTTATTTATTTATTTATTTATTTATTTTTTGGTGCTGTCTGGAGGTGATCCGAGGCTGAGATGCACCACGAAGCTAACACATGCTCGCTCGTGCACACACACACACACACACACACACACACACACACACACACACCGATAACAATACGTACTGGAAGCCACAATGTCTCATGGACAAAACCGCAAACGTGCATCTCAGCTGTTTCTTAATTTGGAGAGATGAACTCGGATTTCACAAATATCAGTAAATGATTAGATGAAAATAGTTTACTACCAATGAACTTGTGCACACTATGACTCGTACAATATTTCTTGAATAAACAAATAAGCTGTCCTACAACAGCTTTTATTTTGTTTTTCTTGTTGAAACTCGACTTCTTTACCATCAGCACGTCTCAGTTCATAATTTTATTTTATTATTTTTTCTCTTATCTTTGCGCGTACAGGCCACCACTCAACTCCCAAAGGCCCAAAAATCGGTGAAAGACCAATGAAGGAATCCAACTAAAAATGACTTCGTTTTACAGGCGTGGGTGGGTGGGGAGGCTCTTTCGAAACTTCCTGACCATTTTTCATAATTCAGGTTTGGAAGGTTGAGCTCTTTCCAATAGTTGAGGCATTTTTCATATTGCGGGTCAGAGTAGAGTGGGAGTGCCTTTCGTCTGTTACATGAGCGTTTTTCACTTAACAGCTTGTGGGAGAGGAAGGTGGCAATACTTTTCAACTACTCGTACATATTAAACACTTTTCATTTCATAGACTGACACTGATGGTGGGAGTGCTTTTACTCTTTTACCTGAACACTTCTCATTCTACAGTGTGGGATGGGTTGGATAAGGAAAATGCTTCCATCGTTACGTTACTGTCCCGCCCTTTGGCAATGCCCAGTCTTCGCGGTGCGGGCTTGCTAAGTGCGGGAACAAATGGGGGGATGATCATTAATGGAAAGGAGCAGCTAGTCTCATCCTAAATACTAGTTAGTAAAGCGAGTAGTAATATTACTTAAGGTTCTGTATTATTAGCGACTCTTAAACTCTATCGTCCCTCTCCATTTATACAACAAATTGACTTTTTTATTCATTCTAATCTTTCTCCCTCTTTCCTCACCTTCGCGACCCACACCAGGTGAGATGAGACACTCATAATGGCTATAATTTTAAGTCCATCAATAATGTCCATCTAATGACAAAAATAATCTTTTTTTTTATTCATCCTCATTATTTCCTTATTTTCTGTGACGAACACCAAGAAAATAATAGGTGTGTAACATTTGTACTACTGAGATCGATCATCTAAGACCATTAATAGATCTTTTTTTTTATTTATTTATTTTGCTTCTTTATTTTATTTATTTATTTTTTTCTTTTTTTCCACCTGCATGGCCACGATGAGGTGCAAGACACGTACAAGTGACACATTTACCATCAACACCTGTGATCTCTATCCATTAATTGGTAAAAATGGCCTCTTTTCTCTTCTTCCCTAAATTGTCCTCTCGTACACTTCTAAGACCTCCATCAGGCCGAGGCAGAGTGCATGTAATAGTTGCACTAATAATGTCTGTCCCCCAAGTCCATTCACTTACTTGAATTGCCTTTTTTTTCTATCCGCCTCCATGTTTTCTTCCTTTACCTCCGTAGCACACACGCCATCAAGTCCGAGGTATATAATATATAAACGTTTAAGGTCATTACTGTCTATTCACTAACATTGCTTTTCTTTCTTTCTTTATTTTTATTTTTTTATTAACTTTTGACTTCAATCTGTTGTTGTTGCTCTCTCTCTCTCTCTCTCTCTCTCTCTCTCTCTCTCTCTCTCTCTCTCTCTCTCTCTCTCTCTCTCTCTCTCTCTCTCTCTCTCTCTTTCCCTGACCTACAACAAGAGGCAAGAGTCAAGAGCCACGTAGCAGCGTTGCTCTGGCCAGGGACGAAGATAGGAGCATGCCCTGAAGTCACTAGCAAAAGTTGGCACTACTCTTTTCCACGGGTCAAAACGTAAAATACAACCCACAGCCTCATAATGCATGTTCCTCTCGTGGCGTACTAATCTACTGGGCCATAAACTCCGCTGGTTTACGGCCGCAACGCCTCAGCGATATAAATGATAATTATGTCTGGAACGACGCCCAGTGAGCGGCGCTGACCGTTGCTAAGGATAGCTGGGATCAGTTAGCAGAACAGCTTACCTTACTCCGGCTCCTTTATTTCCGCGGAACAGCCTGGCATGAGTAATGTAATGGCGTGATGATGACACCGATGTAAGTGAAGATCATGACTGGTGCTGTTAACTAGGTACTGTAATCGTGAAGGTGAATCAATTCCTTTTGAAGTGAACCGGGCGGGAAGGGAGAAGGAAGGGTGAGATATGCAGGAAGGGAGGGCACACTGCCATTCATACACGTCTGTCTGCGGTAAGATTTATATCCAAGAGAGAACCTTAAAAATCCACGTGAAGAGGTACTATTTCATCTCAAAGCCGCCAGAGATATACTACATGAATGCGTGCGCGCTCTCCACCTACCAGCGTTCACAGATTCATTGGAAAACTATGCAGATCACAGCTGTTAGTCTCAATAAATCAAGGCTTTCGGTGATGGAATCCCACTCTGGTGAGATGGTGTGCTCGGAGGGACGCTGATGGCAGGGGAGTATCGGGACAGTACGATGAGTTACCCTCAACACGCTTTCCTGGCCGTCACTGGTGGAAGGGAGAGAGAAAACTGTTCTACTTCACCCATTTGTTACAAAAGTTCGCGCCCACAAAGACAATAATGCGTCTGGTCTCTGTCACTGTACAGTGTTGGGTTGTGTTTATGTCTCTCTCTCTCTCTCTCTCTCTCTCTCTCTCTCTCTCTCTCTCTCTCTCTCTCTCTCTCTCTCTCTCTCTCTCTCTCTCTCTCTCAAACACACACACACACACACACACACACACACAGAGAGAGAGAGAGAGAGAGAGAGAGAGAGAGAGAGAGAGAGAGAGAGAGAGAGAGAGAGAGAGGGGGGGGAGAGTGATGAATGGATGGTCACTTTTTTTCCACTAAGGGCACCCAAACAAATGAGGTGGTGAATGCAAATCATAGATGAAATACTCACCACTTTCTCTCCATACACATACATATATACATATACTCATCTGTACAGCTTTATACAAAACAAATATATATTGACAGGTATTATTCCCTTTTATTTCTCAGCTTAATTGTTCTGTTTCGACGTCTTAAAACACTGGAAAATTCATGTAAAGGGTTAAGCCAGAGGATAAAGCAGCCAGCAATCCAATCACTCACAGAATAGTCAAGGTGTTATCATACAGAAGAGTATCACTACTCTCGTTAACATTTATTTCACAAAGTTAAGAGCAATTCGAAAAGATAACTAACGCACCTTACTCGCTCAAACAATATTTTCCATATTTCTTCGTCCACTGAGTAAAAATGACTCGCGTCATTTTATTAAGGAAACTTTTATGTATGACTGCAGGAGAGGCCTAACCAATCAGAGCACAGTGATTGCCGCGGTACAAGTGGAGTTCAGTCTCCCCGGACCGTCCCTCTATTTCGTAAGATTCTTGACTCCCTGATCTATCCGACATTTTTTTCTTCTGTGTTCTAGATTTCAAATGATACAGTAAACCTTGCGACTTCTGTAAATATGAGTAATTTCAAAGGTCGTCCGATTCTGCACCTGTCTGTTACCTCTAAGCTGAGTACAAGGAACCAGTCCCTTCTCGCCTGGCGAATTCACTAATTTGAGACAGGAGCCACTGACGATCCTGTGGTAGGTTATTTACAAGTGAAGGGAGAGTCTGGTGTGACGGTGAGGAAGGTGTGGCGGTACATACGTCTGGTGTGACGATATGGAAGGTGTGCTGGTATATAAGTTTGGTCCCGCGCATGTGCAGCACTCAGTATTCGCAAACAAATGTACGACGTGGTATATTTGAGTGACTGGTGTAAGATCTGGAGCTTACAAGACAGCTCTGGACTTTGTGTAGAAGTTCCCTTCACCACTGTGTCTACTGCAAGTTAAAATGTTATTACTATATTCACAAAAGGTAATTTCAAACTAATTATGAATTTACAGCTGCAGCTGCAGTTGGTAAGGTCATTTTTAACTTATATCTAACGTCAATAACGATTTTTGTTCTTTTTCCTATGCAAGCAAAACAATGAGCACCATAACAAATGAACAAAAAT
>NC_087157.1:17496376-17506376 GCF_035594125.1 Scylla paramamosain | reverse complement strand
TGCATTGCTGTGCTCCGAGAGTGGTCACAACTCACAAGTGTGTGTAAAAACAGGTGAACAAATGGCTGCCCAGAGTAAAGAAAAAAAAGCCCTCCTTTTATATTTGTTGTATAAAAGACAGCAAAAAAAGGATTCGCTATTAATTGCAGTCATCATTTGATCTGAAAAAAGGATGTTATTTTTAAAAACTTAGATTTTTCTATGTTTATGTATTTGTTATTACATAAGTACACATTCAGTAACAATAAAAAATGACTTTAATTATCCTTTTACCTATTGTAGATTTTCATTCAGTACGGGAGATGCACACGTCCACATTACCCGTTGCCTGAACTGTACTGCCAGGTGGCGGCGTGACAAAACACGCCGAGTGTGAAAGAAAGCATTGAACACCATTGGAAGCTAAACTTTGGCGTGAAATTTCACGCTTCGTTTTTAGCAGACACACGCGCGGCATCAGGCGTGAAATTCACGCCGCGTGAAAAAACTGCCACGTCTGAACAGAAGTATGCATTTTGTATGTCCGCTTAGGTTGGGCGTGAACTTCCCGCCGCGTGATTTTTCACGCGGCGTGAATTTCACGCCTTGTGTGAAAGGGGCCTAAGAGGGCTTGTCACCATGAATTTAGTTTTATTTAAATTTAATGATAATTTGTTACTCTTTATCCACATAGATATCTTGTTTAATTCTCGATATTATTACCCTGTAGGAAAACTTTAGTGTCATCTTTATATCAAATGAATTAAAGTTTATCATTTGAGGAATAAATGTCATTTATGTATATAAGAAAAAGTAGCGGGCCGAGAACAGATCCCTGAGGAACACCAGATGATATGTCGCTGTAAGAGGAGCATATATTGTTGTAGGAGGTGAACTGTTTCCTGTGTGATAAATAATTATGAAACCATTTATGAGCGTTACCTCGTATTCCATACACAAGCAATTTTTGTAACAAGATGTTGTGAGATATTGTCTCGAAAGCCTTTGATAGATCACATAAAAACCGTGAGTTGATACAATTCAGCATCCATAGTATTATAAATGTTCTGGTAGAGATGGTGGACAGCTAACTCAGTCGAATATTTAGGTCTGAATCCGTATTGTGATGAATTAAATACTGAATGTTTAGTAAAGTAATTCATTAGCCTAGAAGCCATTATTTTTTTTTCAAAAATCTTGCTAAAATTAGATAAAATAGATTACAGAATGATCTCTTTTCTTGAAGATTGACACTGTGCGTGATATTTGTAAATGATTTGGAAAGCAACCTTCTCGAAAAGATTTGTTCATGATAAAAACTAAAAAAAAAGTGAAATTATGTTACTGCATTCTTTTATAATTGTGATGTTAATTTCATCGTGCCCAGATGAAGAACCTTTAATGTGTTTGATGATGGAGTTAACCTCAATTAGTGTTGTTGGCATTAAAAAGAAAGAGAAAGGGACTGGAGGAGGCATATAATCCTTATAGGAAAACTGAATATCACTATAGTTCCTGGCCAGTGAATTACCGATTGAGCTAGAGTGGTCATTAAATGCCTCTGCAATAGCCTGAGGATTATTAATTGTGATCTTGTTATGCACAAAAGAAGATGGTGGTTTGAATTGCTTCCTTCCAAGTAAAGTATTTAGCGTTCTCCAAATTTTTATGGGTTATCAGCTTCATTATTTGGTTTGTTTAGTTTTTTTTTTTCTTTTTTTGCGGCTCTTATCACTGTGGTCAACTTGTTTCTCTATGATTTAAAGTGTGATTCATAAGTCAAGGGCCACTTGGCGTGTAATTGCTGCAATCTATTGTGTTGTTTTATGGATTTTCTCATAGCAGGTGTGATATAAGATTTCCCTATGTGTTTTTCCTTTATCTTTATTGTGTGTTTTTTTTTTTTTTGTGAAGTGTCTCTTAAATATTTCCAAAAATTAAAGATATATTTGTCAAAGATATAATTTACTTCGTTGTGTTGTAAAATTTTCCAGTTATAATCTGTTAATTCCGATTTAAATGCAGCAATATTTTCATCTGAAAATGTTCTAATTGCAAAAGTTACAAATTTGGGCGTGGATTCTGATTTTGGAGATACGAATGAACTAGTAACAGGAAAGTGATCGCTGGTTAAGTGAAAATAATGCTACTGAAAACATAATTATCTAAATTATTTGTCCAGATGTGGTCTATTAAAGTTGCGGAGTGACTGGTCACACCCGTTGGCTTATTTATGGTGGAGAAGAAGCCATAACTGTGAAAAAGATTTCCAAGATGTTGGGAATTTGTCACTGTAATTAGGAATGTTTATATTAATGCCACCCATAATGTAAACAAATTTTCTAGAAATTATTGCAGTGATAATAATGTTATCTAATGTAGAAATAAAGTTGTCAATGTCTGAATTTGGTGGGCGGCAAATCATGCCAATTAAAAATTGCTGGTTTAGTGATTTCCAAAAATAAACATTCAATGTACGGTAACTGAAAACATAAGTTGGAAAGTGTTCTGACGTCAAAGTAGCTGTTAACGTAGATCGCTAATCCACCTGCTGCAGTACTTTTATTATTAAAATAGCTTTCATAACCTTCTATTGAATAAAGAGAACGAATTGCATCATTGAGGCGGGTTTCACAAAATGCTAAAACATCAAACTTAATGTGATTTACATTAACACATTGATCAACACAACTGTCAAGGTGAAGTGGTATACTGCTAATATTGAAAGCTAATAGATTTAAGCATTCAGAAATATTATGTTTTAACTGATTCATTAAATACATAGTCACAAGAAGGTTCGTTAATATTGTATTGGATTGATAGATTATCTGAAACATGACTAATATTTTCAAAATAATTAAATGGATTGTACATCATAGTGTCTATGACACTGAGGGAAAAAATTGTGAACAACAGTATTGCTATTTAGAAAATTAGTGAAACCAATATCATTAAGAGAAGCAAAAGGAAAAGGGTTGTATTCCATTAGTAAAAATACCAAGTAATACTTAACAATATATGATCCTTCTTAAAGTTTATTTCTTTCTTGCATTCCTCTTGGGTTATTTCCTCACTTCCTCTGAATGTGGGAGGGACGCGGCACCGGGTAACCCAACACACCCAGTCGGCGGCGGGAGAGGAGGGAAGGCCTGTATTGTGATGCTGATATGCACCGCGCTGGTCCGCTCCAGCCCATCACCACCCTGAGCATCCGCGCCATCCACGGCAGCCCCGTCCTCAACCACTGTCCTAGTAGTTGCATCAAGTAACTCACGGTTACGTAGAGTGGTTTCGTCCATATCTTGTTGTTCACGGTCGAGATTTGATGGAGCCACATTCACAGATGGTTTCTGGATGATAAGTCTGCCCTTCATTATAAGTTTTGTATAGGTAAAATAGGTAATTTTCGCTTCAGCTCTGGCCTGTTTCAACTGTGGCATTTGTGCGTTCTTGATGGAATGTGATGCAGCGCATAGGTCGTCGTTGAAGTTGATGTTGGTTCCTCGTATTTTTCTTGTGTTCCTCATGGCCGCCTCACGATCGCAGTAACGAGAAAAACGTGTCACAATGGCTCGAGGTCTGTCATCTCGACGCTGTCCCACCCTATGAGCGCGCTCCAGTTCCACACCAGGCAGTTCCAACTTGTCTGCCAGCAGGGAAGACACCATCACTGCTGTCTGCTCAAATGTCTCCCCGCTTTCAGGCTCCGCCACACCGCTGATCCGAATATTGTTTCTCCTGCTGTAATCCTTCTGTTGGTTGATCTGTTCTTCCATGCTTTTAATTTGTTGTTGTAAGGACTCAGTATGATGAGTAAGTGTATCTGTTTTTCTTTTACTGGCAATTTTTTCTTTGTCATGGTCTTTCATGGCGTGTTTTAGTTCGTCAATTTCTCTTTGACTGAATTCAAGGTTGGCAGTGAGACTAGAGACAGTGGATCCGAGCGTCTGTATTCGCTCAGTCACGTGTTTCACCATTACCTCCATAGCACCTCTATATGCCTTTTCCCGAGATTCAAATAATATTGTAATGTCAGATGAATCCATGCTGATGCGTTAAGACGAGGTGTCAGTGACGTCAGGGATTTACTGTTTCGTGACGTCAGAACACTACTGCGCATGGCCAGTAGCCAAGCAACTTGACGAGAAGGGATGTGGGACTCTAGACAAAATTTCTTATGGTAATTCTGCCCAAGTCCAAAACCATACAACTCTGTTACACCCTCTAGATTGCCAACTGTACTCTTAGGTAACTTGCTTGGGTAGTGTGATGTCCGTAGGAGCTCTGGTACCCTTGTTATATTTAAATCCTGGAGAGAGAGAGAGAGAGAGAGAGAGAGAGAGAGAGAGAGAGCAAGCTGTTAACAAGGCTGACTGTTACCTACCCTGACAGCCGAGCAGCTCAAAGCGCATGGAGGGTTGTGAGTGCCATTCCAGTACGTGCAACCTCACAAACCGACCCAGCACGGGCGGTTCCACGTAGTTGTGCTTTGTCTGGGGCGAGTCAACGTTGGCCTGGAACACCAGGGAAGGAGAGAAGATTTGTGGTTAGCCGGGTTAGTAAAGAACCACCTCGTATGGGAAGAGAGAGACAGGTGTGTTGTCATTCACATTGGTTATCAAAACTCAACCAAGTTTATAAAAAAAATAGACACAACTTATAGTTTGTCGAGATAGTAAAGAACCAGCTTGACTAGGAAGCATTTAATCTCGCTTACCGATTATTGATTCTAGTGAGACTTACAAGAGTTTGAGAAAAACGCACGTAAGAGTTTAGTCGAGTTAGTACAAAATATGGAAATGGGTTTTGTTATTCCTAGTGCCAAAGCGAGAAAAAGGACAGTATTATCAAACACACTATTCCCCGAAGAAGCATAACGAATAGAAAAATGTATCCTTTATTTAGAATTTCGTAAGAGTGACTGTCTTCCAGGGTGTGAGTGGAAGGGAGAAAGTTTATTTGCCTACCAGACCGTAGGAGCCCAGAGCAGGATGGTCAGCACTACCTCCATGTGACCCAAACCCATGCGCCGCTAAACCTGATGGAGTGGTAATGCTTCTCGCTAGTAGTTAGTCGAGCGGCCGCCTCCCTGATGGACTGGTTCAGTACTCGAGCCAGCCAAGTCTCAATATTGATTAGAAAAAATGGAGCTTCATACATGTGCTTGTGTGACAATAATAATGTTAATGAAGGTTGGAGTGAGTGACAAGCGAGTGAGTGTCCTGACATTCTTGTGCAAATTTAGTACATTTCCTGATCACTTGTGTTTCAGACAATGTTTGGTGTAGGTCTCTCTCTCTCTCTCTCTCTCTCTCTCTCTCTCTCTCTCTCTCTCTCTCTCTCTCTCTCTCTCTCTCTCTCTCTCTCTCTCTCTCTCTCTCTCTCTTGATGGGAAGTAACCAGTACCACAGATATGCTGGTGAATACGCCTCGCCACTTTATTCCTCCACGCTTCACAGCATTTAACTGCAACTTTATTTTAGCTTAAGAGTAATTTTTCCATAAAGAAAATTAAATACCAACTTGAAATTTATCGGCATCCAAGTGTCAAGTGTAAGTTTAAATGTAAATTTTTGGAAGATAAGCTGGCAAACAAAATTAAATTAAATTAAATTAGATAAAAATGAACTGACAACTAAGTAGATAAATAAATAAATAAATAAATATGTAGGTTGTTAAAAATAAATATTAATTAATTAAGATTATGAAAGTTTTAAGTACCAATTTGTTAATATAAAAGCAAAAGAGAGCGAGAAAGAAACGTTTATTTATTTATTGATTGATTTTTAAGAATCTCAACATACAACAAACATTACATAAGACACATGGAACAAAAAGGCACACTAGTGATATTTTTCCCTGAACATATCAAGCAGCAGCCATCAGCTCTTCGTGCACTACGGTCACTGAGGGAATTTTTGCTTTTTTTAGCAGCTTGTTAATGTGTCGTGTGTACCTGTACCTAGTCTTTCTTCTTCTGGCCACGTGTGTCCGTGCGAAGACAATCTTTATCACCGGGGATAAGAGGCAACATTTTCCTACAAACCACATTCTTTAACGATGATATTTGCATCCTATTATACTGCACTATATCCATGACAAATATCAATGATATTTACAACACTCAAAGTACCTCCCGGGTCCACCATGAACGCCCGCTGCTTGATTTCAACAATACCCCATAATTGATGGATTAACCACTTCTTATTGCCAAACAATCTTTACTAATACTACCGTTTTGCTTTTTTTGTGTTGTTCTATATACAACACACACACACATACACACACTCACTCTTCAATATGTGTATGTGTGTGTATATATATATATATATATATATATATATATATATATATATATATATATATATATATATATATATATATATATATATATATATATATATATATATATTCTTATTGCCATACAATCTTTACTAATACCAGTGTTTTTTTGTGTGTGTGTTGTTTTATATACAACACACACACTCTTCAATATATATATATATATATATATATATATATATATATATATATATATATATATATATATATATATATATATATATATATATATATATATATATATATATATATCACACGTAAACATGCACACAATCATCCAAAAGGAAATTCCGGGACTCTTCTGCGAGGATACAAAGTGACCAGTGAATTCATTGTAAACAACCATAAGAACATAAAAAACATAAGAAATAATGGAAGCTGCGAGAAGCGACGTGGCTTACACGTGGCAGTCCCTGTATGAAATACACGTACCTATTTTCACTATCATCCCCATCCATAAACCCATCTTAACTTCTCTTAAAGCTCCCTAATGTCTTAGCACTAACAACATGATTACTGAGTCCGTTCCACTCATCTACCACTTTATTTGAGAACCAATTTCTTCCTATCTCTTTCTTAAATCTAAAATATTCAAGCTTGAATGCTTTATTTCTTGTTCTCTCCTGGTTGCTGATCCTAAGAATTTTGCTTACATCCCCTTGTTATAACCCTTATGCAAAGATTTCTATCAGGTCCCCTCTTAACCTACGTTAACCTCTTAATCACGACGAGTGGCAGCATGACACGGATATTTGCTCACGGACACAGATAATGTGGGTATCTGTGTGTCTAAGAAAGCTTTGTAAATTTTTCACACAAAGAAAAAAAATGACAGTGTTAAGACCCACTTACTTTTTTTTTTCACTGTGAGAAAAAAAAAAAATTAAAGGATTAAAAATAAATGCAGCCGGCACTCTTACAATCCTAACTGTCTCTCCCTTATAAGAAATGCAAGCTATACTCGTGTGTGGAGCAGAACTAGTTAAAGTCACACCGTAGCTTTCCAGTACAGGGAATGAGAAAGTGAATATTTGATAATTTTTGCGTGTGTGTGTGTGTGTGTGTGAAAAGGGAAGTAACAAGGGCTCTACAAGTCTTGCTCAATGGATGAAGAAGAGAGACAGGACCGATGGTTGGATGTTTCCTCCCTGCCTCCCAATCACGTGTTACCCGAATGTCTGAGAATGATGTTGATATTCCTCGGCCATGTTATTACTGCATTCCTCGCCTTCATAGTTGAGGGATTTTCCCTTAACTACCGTGTGAATCGTGCAACTGATAGAAATAACTGCAAGACTGTTGTATAGCCTCAAAGAACGCCTGCGTACATATTTGTCCATCTGCACCTATCCACCTATTAACTATTTTATTTAGCTATACTAGTTGAATACAGTGGGTTAGCTAAGGGGGGGGGGGTGGCGGTCCGCCCCGGGCGGCACTTTTTTGGGGGCGGCACTTTGGTCCATTGTATAACAGACATAAATATGATTGACAATTGACGTTACTTCCTATTACCACCTTTTCCGTTACAGTGCCTCATTTTTTTACATTTATTTGATAACAAGTACTTGGGTTACTAGAAATGAATCACGAGAAAACTGATACGTAAAAAATAACAAAGTATATACCTAGGCATAGACTACTCTTCGCTGGACTGCACACGAGGTCAGCTCGCTAGGCTGTGCTCTCACACTCAGTTCAGGCCTAAACGGTGAAACCCAGAGAACAAATAATGGTGATATTTAGCTGATCAAAAACGTAATATTATTTTTCTCTACGTTACCAAGAATGAGTTGTGGTGCTTTCGTGAGGTCATGAAGGAAATTATTCTATATTCTAATGTTTTAAATGTTATGAACGCCAGGGAGACAGTGACGTGTGCCTGCAGAGTGTGTGTGACCCACCCCAGGCAGAGGACAATACTGCAGGGCAGCGTGCAGGTGCTGCTGCACCCTCTCCGAGGAAGGCTGCCCCCACCAAGGTAGTCACGGGAGCCACGCGACAACCGGGACAACTCGGGGATGGCTCCTGCTTCCCCTTTCTCAGAGGACAAGTCACCTGAGGCAGACCGTGATGGGATGCCACCGGTGAATGGACGTTGGTCACCCGCAGGAAGAGGCGCTGCTCCGCCCCCATTTCCAGTCCCGACTGCCAGCCCCGAGCCAGACCAGGGATATGTGATGTCAGCCCTGTAGACTCTGATGGAGCAGATGTCTCGCCTGACACAGGACGTGGACGACCTAAAGACCCGGGTACAACACCATCACAATGAACGGTAAGGCTTTCCGCATCTTAACATGGAATGTCAATGGTCTACATGCTCGCTTCACTGACTTACACTCTCACATCCTTCTCCATAAGCCTGACATTATTGCCTTACAGGAGGTAGGGCCACGGGTGCCTGAGCTGCGGGGTTATGCCTCCCACACCTTCAGTTGTGACGGCAGTCACAACTGGCAATTTACATTAGACATGGGATTCCGGTTACTTTCAGGGAAATGGGGGTCACCGAGAGTATTGAATTTATTGCTGTTTGCTTGCACACCTTGGGTGAAGTTATTTACTTTGTAAACATGTACATTCATGCTGGTGCCTTAAATGTTGCAGATTTTCCTGATTATGTCCTTGAGGAGCAGACTGTTATCATGGGTAACCTTAATGTCAGGCATAAGGAATTAGGAAGCCATCCCACCACCTATGCTAATGGTGTGCGCTGGAAGGCTTTCCTTGACACCACAGATACAATAGTGCTCTCTGGGGAACATGCACCCACACATGTACAAGGAAGCAGACTTGACTATGTACCCCTTATCAATATGCCAACGTATACTGCCGAAACCCTTCTTGTCAGATCTTTGCTGAGTGACCACTTCGCCCTGGAGACGACCTTCCCGGTGCAGTCGTCCGCCTTGGCAGTGCCCAGGAAGCGACTGACGGTGCCACCATCCAGGATGGCAGGCCTCGTTGTCCATGTGATGGCGTGGTACTCTGCCGTGAAGGGCTCCTTCGCTGACGCAGAGACACTGTACGACGGACTGCTACACACCATCGAGGGATTCATCGCGACTCCAATGGCTCTGGCAAGAACCCACACTCCACGCCGCTGGACTTACGCTACCAACCCTGTCATCCTGAACTGCCAACAGACGCTCGCTGCCTACCAGAGATGTTGGCAGCTTAACCCAGCAGACACAGAGTCACGGGATGCTATGGTTACTGTGGCTCGACACCTCATGGATCTGAGGCAGCAGGAAAGAAAGAAGTACTGGTCTCCTTCCTGGACCGGGTGCGCAGGACCCGGTCTCTCCGGGAGGTGTGGCTCCACTTTAACAGTGTCCGAGGCAAGCCCAGGCGGCAGGTGTGTGACCCTGATCCTGCCGGCAGGGCACGAGAGCTCGTCCTGCAGTGGAAGGAAGGCTCATCCTTCTCTGGCCTTCCTGTGGAACACCAGGAGGCGCTTGACCGGCAAAGATCACAAAGGATGAAGTTGATTCGCCACAGTGTTTCTCTGCCAGATGACACCTGTGTGCCTATCACACATGATGAACTTCTCTCAGCAGTTAAATTGGACAGTCAACAGCTCCTGGCAAGGATGGCATCACCTATGACATCCTCAATGCCTTCCTGGAGGTAAACGCAGACAACCCTGTCTTAGACTTATTTAACATGTCTCTCACTG